>NC_056733.1:1985828054-1986128054 GCF_019279795.1 Protopterus annectens | reverse complement strand
TTAAATGACATCAGGAAGGTGAAGACATTGACTGTTAAACAAAATCATGCTACGGTGTATACAAAAAGTGTACACACCCCTGTTAAAATACCAGTTTTTTGTGATATAAGAAGATGAAACCACAATAAATAATTTCAAAGCTTTTCCCACCTTTAATGTGACCTATAACCTACAATTCAATTGCAAAACAACCAAATCTTTTAGGAGAAAAATATAAAGATAAAAAACATACGATAAGCTGGTTGCATAAGTGTGCACACCCTTAAACTAATACTTTGTTGAAGCACCTTTTGATTTAATTACAGCATTCAGTCTTCTTGGGTACACACCTGCCATCGATTAAAGAGACTGATTAAGTCCAAATAAAGTTCAGCTGTCGTAGTAGGATTTTCCTGACATTTACTCAGTTGCCTGCTACAGCAAAAGCCATAGTTCACAGACAGCTTACAAAGCATCAAAGGGATCTCACTGTTGAAAGGTATCAGTCAGGAGAAGGGTACAAAAATATTTCCACAGCATTGGATATACCATGGAACACAGTGAAGACAGTCATCAAAAAGTGGAGAAAATATGGGACAACAGTGACGTTGCAAAGAACTGGACATCCCTCCAAAATTGATGAAAAGACAAGACAAAAACTGGTCAGGGAGGCTGCCAAAAGACCTACAGCAACACTGAAGGAGCTGCAGGAATTTCTGGCAAGTACTGGTTGTGTACTACACATGACAACAATCTCCCATATTCTCCATATGTCTGGACTATGGGGTAGGGTTGTAAGACAGAAGCCTTTTCTTACACACAAAAACATCCAGCCCTGACTAAAATTTGCAAAATAATACATTGTCTCCCAGAAGCATGTGGGAAATGTGCTGTGGTCTGATGAGACCAAGTTTGAACTTTTTGGCTTCAATTCCAAAAGGTATGTTTGGCACAATAACAGCACTTTGCATCACCAAAAGAACACCATCCCCATGGTGAATCATGGTAGTGGCAGTATCATGCTTTGGTGTTGCTTTTCTTGAGCTGGAACTGGGGCTTTAGTCAAGGTGGAGGGAATTATGAACAGCTCCAAATACCATTCACTTTTGGACCAAAACCTTCAGGTGTCTGCTAGAAAGTTGAAGATGAAGATGAATTTCACCTTTCAACACAACAATGACCCCAAGCATGCATCCTAATCAACAAAAGAATGGCTTTACCAGAAGAAAATTAAAGTTTTGGAGTGGCCGAGCCAGAGCCCAGACCTAAATCCAATATAAAATCTGTGGGGTGACCTGAAGAGGGCTGTGAACAAGAGATGTCCTCACAATCTGACAGATTTGAAGCACTTTTGCAAGGAAGACTGGGCAAATATTGTCAAGTCAAGATGTGCCATGGTGACAGACTCCTACCCAAGAAGAATGAATGCTGTAATTAAATCAAAAAGTGCTTCAACAAGGTGTTAGTTTAAGGGTATGCACACTTATACAACCAGCCTATTGTATGTTTTTTATTTTTTATATTTTTCCCTAACAGATTTGTTTATTTTTCTATTGAATTGTACAGGTTATAGGTCACATTAAAGGTTGGAAAAGTTTTGAAATGATTTACTGTGGTCTCATTTTTATATCACAAAAGCCTGGCATTTTAACAGGGGTGTGTACACTTTTTATATCCACTGTACCTATGACAGCCCCCTTTCAGGGCATTTGAGGGTACAGGGTATAACAGATTAGAAAATAATATTAACCCCTTATTTTGACATAGAGACATTAGTAATGCAGAAAAGTTCAATATGGGTTAAAAAACATATTTTTCAGTTTTTGTGTGTAGTTCTCTTTTTAAGATTTCCATTTAAGGTGCATGCACTCAGTTCAGTGGAATGCAACTGCTTTGCTATGGATCCATTCATTTATCTCTTAATTTCTTCAAAGACCTCTTTTATTTAACAGACATACTTTCTGTTGAGCTTATTTTTTGTCAAGTTACTTGCATGTTTAAATATCGAAATACTATACATAATATGATATTCCACCAACCCTCCACCATCTGTTTTCTTCACCCTGCTGTTTCACACTTGAATTAATATTAACACATCTATTAGGTATTTTTTTTTTTATCTGCCATACTGCGAATGCTCACTAATTACTAAATATCTGTACAACATTTTTGGGTCTGTACTGTTGCTGATCGTAGTTTGCTGTTTTGTAGTTTGTGCTATTTTGTATTACTTTTTTGAGAATGATTACTCCCAAGGCAAGATTGAAATGGATCTACTTGGATCACTGCTCTTCTAGAGTAAAGTCTGGGTAAATGAATAATACATGATTTACCATTTCACATATAAGAGATGATAAATTAAAATATATTAAAGATAACACAACTTCATAACATTAACAAAATAAAATAAACAACTCAAAGCATCAAATCATATAAATTAATCTAGAAACTCTAGTGTAGAAAACAAAAAGACAACTATTTACAGACAGAAAAAAACAAAGGAAGTATAATGCTGATATACATATTGACAGAGAATAATAATAGCCTCAATATTTTTATTATAATTTTTATTATTAATAAAATAGAATCAGTACAGTCAAACATTAAATATAAATATATGATTTCTATCCTCTTAGAATGATATTATTTTTTTCAATGAATAGACCTAATTTGAGTCAGAATTAACTTATTTTATAGTTTTGTTTATCATATACAGTTGTTAGTAAATTAATGAATTATTTAAGCCAGAACTGATGGTATAGATGACTAGAGCCTTAAACTTGAGTTTCATTCGTGACTCAGGCGTTTGAAGGTCCTGGCAGAGAAGAATGGATATGCCCATCCTAGGGGAAAGAGGTCAGGGTAGGCAAGTTGCAAAAGTTGTAAATATTTCTCAGAGGAGGGTGGACTTTTGACTCCTCAAGCCACCATCTGGCGTACTTGCACGAGAAGAGGCATTATGACTCCTCAGATTGATGTAGCCCATCTCCTCACCCAGGATGTAAGGCTGGAATCTAGAAATGCCCTTGGTCATAAGGATACTGGTGAAAGCTCATGCACCCTAATGTCTGTCTTATGATGGTTTCTTGGACAGGTACTGCCTCATTATAGTACTAAGTATATTCCTTGTACAGGGGAACAAATGTGTTGAGTGTGATAGGAGAAGGCTTAATGGTCAGCATGCATAGGGGTGCAAAAAGTACCTAGAAAAAATGATGAATTCTTTAAAGGAATGAAATGTAGACATCTTCAGATTTTTTCTATTTTTTTATTTTTTTTATAAATGTTCACAAGGACCAAAACAGGGGTCTTTGAAATTTAGAAACATATCCATGAATAGGAGAGCTGAATAAAAATAGATATTTTGATAGAATAAAATTGTTCAACCAAAGAACGTATGCAGAACCTGTGAAGTCATACTAAACATTCTTAATAGTCTGAAAGGAAAATAATATGTGTTCCTAATCATCCTGTAACATAGCATTTCATTCCAGCAGGGTACACTGTTGATACATTTTAACACAAGCAAACCTTACAAATACATTTCCAGTGCAAGCATCTGTACAAATCAATTTGATATACAAATGACATATAAGTATTTACAAAATTCCAGCTAGCTGTGTTGACATAAGTCATACATCCACTGCCCTACTCCTCCTGGCATGGCTGATAGTACCTCCTGTCATCCCAGCATCCTAATTCATAGGTCTAGCCAGGTGGCAGTAGAGAAGCAGAGGCAGAGGAACAGATATCTACATGCCTTTGATCATGATTGTCTTGGTAAGGTGTATGGACTCTAGTTATTAAAATGATGATGAACACCACAACTGCTGGGTGTTTAAGGGTCTATGGTTATACAGCACTCAATGGTAAGGTTATGATGATGTAGCTGTTACTGTAGGCTTGGGCTTGACTTCTTCAGGATGTCAGTTTTATACCTTTATAATTAAATGTTTGTTGTTTCTGAATTTGCTTTTGTGATCTGTTTTGATTTTTTATTACTTATACTGTGGTTAGCTTTTATATAAGTTTGAAATAGAATACTGAGTAAACCCACATGTCATTTAATTAGAGCAATATTCCCTAATCATCCCCAAAAAGAAGGTCTTGTGTTAAGTGTTACCCATTTAGGAAAAACAAAACTAAGGTTGCAAAAAAGGAGTGTTCTTAGAATTTTACAATTTTTACAAGAGATAAATAGACTTAAGATTGTCTAAAACCATCTTTGTTAGCATTATTTTACTGGTAAATATATTAGTATATACTGCATTTGATTATAGAGTAAGAAGTTTGTAAAGTGTGTGCCTACTCTGTGGAGACATGTTAGCCATGTGGCATACTCAGAAATTTCTAGAGGTTGTGTTGGCTTGATTAGTAATACCTGACATAAAATTTAGTGGCAATATTTACAGATAAGTCGTTTTTTCTTTCAGAAGTACATCCATATCAGTTTTACAACATGAACTTAAAATACAGCACACAAAATGTTTGTTAGTATCTCTTCCACCTTTTTGCTTCCTGACAGAAAATGACAGTTATGCAGTGTCTCCACGGTCTTTTACAGATGCTATAAGGAAATCCTATTTGCTCATTGAACCTAATTATAACAAAATCATTATGAGGCAACCAACTGTTTACTGAATATGTGAAGCATGGGGTACCAGAATCTTTTGGTGCAAACAAGACGGCTGAATTTAATCCGTCTCTGTTAAACTCGTTTTCACTTTTATTAACCTCCAAATGACACTCTGCCTTTTCAAAAGGAGAAGTACAATCTTGTTTAGTAACATATAAAATATAAACTTTCTGAAGAAGGCAGTAATACAGTTTAAGACAACTTGCTTTATGGCTTCATACTGTTTCCCCTCACAGTGCTCATTAAAAGTTGTTCAGCCCTTTTAATAATAACTAGTTATGAAGAAAAGTGTTTCAGTTAGTAACAGTTATCTATAAGCATACATACGTACATACATACAGAGAGAGAGAGATACAAATATGCAAACACATACATGCAGATACATACATACATACATGCACAAACACAAACATAAATTCATAAAGGTGCATACATCATATATACAAACATACACATGCATATATATACATGCATGCACCCGACATATGTATGCACATACACACACACACACACACACACACACACACACACACACACATTTATAAAGGCACAAAACATACACATACATGCCTAAACAGGTTAATACATCTACTTGCACATGTAAACGTAGACACATACAGAAATACATGCATGCGCATAGAAACATACTTGTGCACACATACATACAGACAAGTCACATTCATATATACTTTCATTGATATCTGTGTCAAATACACAGGCAGGAAAATGGACACACACACACACACACACACACACACACACACACACACACACACACACACACACACACACACACACACACATTTACATAAATGCAAAACATGCATAAATACCTAAACAGCTTTATGCATCTTCTTACACATGTAAACATAAACACATACACATGCATGCGCATAGAAACCTACTTGTACACACATACATACAGATGACCACACATTCATATATACTTTCATTGTTATTTGTGTCAGATATACAGGCAAGAAAATATACAATACACACACACACACACACACACACACACACACACACACACACACACACACACACACACACACACACACACACACACACACTTTTACAGCAGAAGAAGATTAGATTGCTACAAAATGGCACTGTACAACTGTGTCTTTTCCTTAGTGGCCCTATGTATTCTACTTGTCACAAGCCCTCTGGAATATCTCATGAGATATTTTTGTATTACTCATTTTGGGAGTCCTCAATCAGAACTGTAAGATACAATCTTTATGGCCTACTTGGTAATTTAATTTCAGACTATTTTTCAAAGTTAGCCGGACTGAGATTAACCTCTTCTCTTCCACTATCCTCTGTTACACTATATCAATTTCTACAGTTACAATACAGCCTAACATACAGGTATATTTCTTTTTCTGTTCAGCAGGACCCACTGTTGGTACTTTTTTTAACAGAGGCAACTTTACAAATACATATTCAACACAAGCACCTGTACAAATCAGTTTGATACACAAATGACATATAATTCTTTACAAAACTCCAGCAAGCTATGCTGGCATATGTTACACATCCACTGTTCCACTTCTCCTGGCATAGCTGGCAATACCTCATATCGTCACCTTGCCTAGCACTGCGCTGGATTTAGTTGCAGCTATCTTACTTCATCCCTGGTAGTTCTTTATCATTATAATAATTACCTCTAGGTAATTTTCCCGGGCAGTTGACTATAAGTTATCATATTTCATCTGGTAGACAGTTTATGGATTATTATCCATGGCTGGAGCTCCTTTCATCAATCCACATTAACCCTGGTTGGATGCCATATGTCAGTTCAAGCTGCCAGGCTGCGAAATTCTTTTTTCAGACTGGGATCCGATTCTCCTCTGCTCCCATTAGTTTGGAAATAGTGTTATCTTCTATTGCTCACTCAAGCTCACTCATTTGCTTGAAAGTGGAAGGTGACAATAAGCCTATTTAGTCTACCCTTTAAATGCATTTACTGTTCCACATTTCCCCCATCCCTACTGTCTACCTTTTCTTTCTCCACTTGTCCCAGTGCTCTGTTGAGTGTTTCTATTCCCTGTCCATCATCCACTCTACTAGTCCGTTCCATTGAGCCTACAACCTTCTCTATAAAGAAATACTTTCTGACATGCATTCAGAAAGTAGTTAGTCCATACAATCTGCAGACTGTGCTTCATCCTTCCAGTTCAGAATAACCTCTTCACATTTCCCTGACACCAATATTTTGTCCCTCCTCTCTCTTTTGGTTTTAAATGGAAGAGCTCTTGCCTCTCTACTATCTAGTCATATTCATTCCTGTCTATCCCATGGATGTTTCTGGTGGTTTTCTTATTGATTCTTCCCATTACCCTGATATCTCTTTCCTTGCATGGTCTCCAGAACTACATAGAGTACCTATTGTGTGATTTGACCAAAACTGTGTTAAGGGGAAGCATTACTTGTTTGCTCATGGAGTCTATTGTACTACAGAATTGTTTCTCTACTGCTGGCTCTGCATTTTTGCTTCTGGCAATTTAGTCCAGGTGTGAACAATATTACCAGAATATTTTTCTGCTTTTTTGCCATCAGACTTCAGTCCCCTCTCCTTTCTGCTCTGTGCCCAGCTAATACTTCATATTGGCATGGTATAGTCAAAATTAAGCATATTGCATTCGTTTTGCACAAACCATCAGCGTCCACCTTTCTGCTCACTTTGTCAGCCTTTCCGAATCTTTCTCTAGACTCTTCCTTCTATGCTACAGTATTTTCCTTTTCTTTATATTATCAGCAAAAGAGATGAACCTGTTCTCTGTTCCATCAGATATGTCTGGGACAAATGCACTGAAGTGCACTGGAGCCAGGCTAGATAACAATGGTACTCCACTGGTTGCTTTCCTAATTCCCAGCATCATCCTTTCTAACACAACCCATGACTGAGTCACACAACTATTCAGATCAGTTATAACCCCACCTCCATCTACTGCACATTGGACAGTGTACGTGGCCTTACTGAGACCTAGGGAGCTCACATCTACATTGATCCATTGTTATGTTCACCTGTAAGCCAGTCACATAACATGTTCAAGCGTGACTGATAGCTCCTTCTGGACAAAGATCCACATTGGCTGCTGTCTTTGTCCTTGTTGTCCACCAGAAATAATGTTGGACTTTCCTTTAGGATTGTCTCCATTGCTTTCCCTGCTGTTGCTGTTAAGATAACAGGGTTGTAGTTTCCTTTTTTTCCCCTGCCCTTATACAAGGGTGCCTCAATTACTGACTTCTCGTTCTCTGCCACTTCTGGACTATCCAATGATCTGTTGAAGATCTCCATTAGGGGATCTACCAAAATACTGGCCAGAATGCTGAGGACTCTGGAAGGAAGAACCTTTGGTTATTGCATTTTACTCTTTCTAATAACAGCTAATTCCCTTTCCTCTCACCCAGTATGGCACTCTCCTTTCTTCCTCTTGTGGAGAAAGAACCAGAGTATTCATTTGGTACCTTTGTTTTTTAACCCTCTGTTTTGTGATCTTCCTCCCATCTTTGCTCAGCCTTGCCAGGTCCGTACCTCCCCTCTTCCTTTCTATGTTGCATCCAAAAAGGCCCTTGCATCCCTTCTATCAGTTTCCTTTCAGATTTATCCTTTGATGATCATTTCCATTGCCCTTTTGCTAGCCTCCTTTACTGTGCGCCCTCCTCCACCTCTCATTTCCCTCCTTTACACATCTTGAAGGCCCAATCATTTGCTTTATTTGTCAAACTTGCACTGTTATATAGCCACATTAGCCTTTTTATTTTTGTGTCTTTTTGCATCTTCTTTATAACCTCATCAATATCCTTGAATACCTCATAGGTTCATAGGTTCATAGGTAGGTACTAGGCTATCTGCCCAAGGGCATTTATAAGCCTAGCCAGAGTGTGTCTGCTAGCGCCACCCCATTGATTAATTAACTAATCCTCTGTCAAGCAGAGCCAATGAAGTGATCCCAGGGGTGTATTTTCTGTTACCCATCCACTCGTCAAGGTTTCTCTTGAAGAGTGTTAGTGAGGGGCTCTGCCTAATGTAGTTTGGAATTTTGTTCCAAAGCATGGGGAGTCTCTGTGACAGGAACCTATCCCTCCAGCATGTTCTATTTATTGTTGTGGTGAGGATTAGCTCACTAGAGCACATGGCTCGCAGTGACTTGGATTTCATTTAGGTGGCGCATGACCATCAGTTCTGAGTTGGACATGGCTTTGTAAGTCAGGCAGAGATCATCTCTGAGTAAGCAATATGCCACTGAGTACAACCGGAGTTTTTTCAGTCGGGCTGCATAGGACATATGTTTGAGTCCAGTAATCTTCTTAATGAGGTACTTTTGTGGTCTCTCCAGCTGTTGGAAGTGTCTTGTGAGGTACATCCCAAATGGGGCTTTGTACTCTATGATGAGTCTGATGAGTGGCGAGTAGAGTGGCACTATAACCTCTTTACTTCCAGATGCGGACCCTTTAGTAATTAGATGGGCCACATAGAAGGATTTCTTAACTACTTTGACAATATGATTGTCAAAGGAGAGATTACTATCTACCTGGGTCCCCAGATCTCTTATTATCTATTTTGTATTAAGAGGCTGCCACCAATGTGGTAATTCGTGGGTGTTTTGTTTTTCCCAAATGGGATGACTATGCATTTTTTGGCATTTAGCTTGAGGCCGAGGCTTTGACACCAGATGTCCATCTCAGTAAGGCCCTTTAGGAGGATTTCCGTGTCAGCCGGAGAGTCAATTATGGCTCCCAGTTTGCAGTCATCAGTGAACTTGGTTAGCCATACTCCTCCTGTGTTTGCCTGTATTTCTGAGAAGTATATGCCGAACAGTAGGGGTCCCGGGACCAAGCCTTACAGGACACCACTTGTGACTGGTTTAGAGTTGGACCTGGAGCCCGCTATTCTTACCGTGTGAATTCTGTCTGTAAGTCAGTTGGCAACCCATCTTGTGACGTAGGGGTTTATGTTCAGGCTGGTGAGTTTTCTGTAATACTCGAGTGGGGAATGGTGTCGAAAGCCTTTGCGAGGTCAAGTTAGGCTGTGTGAACAACCTTTCCCTCGTCTATGGCCTTGATGACTGTCTTGAAGAAGTGAACCAGGTTTAGTAGGCATGATCTGCCCCTAACAAAGCTGAAATGGGTCAGGTCAAGTGTTTGGAGGTTCCCAATGTCTTTGTTAATGAGTTCCATGATGATGCAGTCCATAGCCTTGCAGACCAGGCTAGTCAGACTTATGGGGCGATAGTTACCAGAGTCAGTGGAGTGGAATAACCATTGCTTTGCACCATTCTATGGGCACATAGCCTGTGGAGAGGCTGAGGCTGAACAGCGTGTTTAGGTGGGGTGTTAGTTCGTTCTGTAGTTCATGCAAGACGCAGCCTGGGACACCATCTGGCCCCATTGATATTGTGTTTTTGGCTTTTGAAAGGGCTATTTTCCCCTGTGTGTCTGTGATTTCTGGGACACTACACTTTTCCGGTATTGTTGTGGGCCCTTTTGGGGGTGAGAGGGGGGTGAAGTTTGCACTGAATCTATCTGCCAGGATGTTGGCAATATCAGTAGGTTCAGTATATTTTGTGCTATTTTGCACTAGTTTAGTGCATATCTGTGAGTTGCCACTTAGATTCTTAACATAGCTAAAGAAGGCTTTGTGGTTATCTTTTGAATCCTTCGCTATTTTTCTTTCGAAGTTAGCCTTAGATGATTTTATGAAGGACCTTAGTTTCTTACTGATACTGATCAGGGATGTCTTTCCTTCTTGGGATTTGCTTTTTTTCTGAACTAGTTTCCTCCTTCTGTTGTATAGCCTATTTATGGCAGGGGTCCACCAGACTGGTTTCCTTCTCTTAGAGGAGTGAGTTTTGCTCTTGCTAGGGATGGCATGATCCATGCATCCTTGTAGGTTCTCATAGAGTGCATTTGTAAAGGTTTCTGCATCTTAGGCAGTGTTATCCTTTAGTGTGGGGGCTGTGAAACTTACTGCCTCTGTCTTAAGTAAGGTGAAGTTTGCTTTAGAGAAGTTTTTTATTGTGGTTTCCTTAGTTGGGGGTGGTGGTGGGGTGTGGACATCCAGAGTGATTAGTTTATGGTCTGATCTAACCAGTGATGGGTTGACCTTCAGTGTGGAACACCTGTCACCCATGTTTGTGAAGACCAGGTCCAATATGTTTTCACCTCTGGCAGGGGAGTTTACCAGTTGATCCAGGGCATTTGAGTTGATGAATTCCAGGAAGCACTGGGCTTGGGAGTTTGTACTCGAGTAGTTTTCCCAGCTAATGGTAGGGTTCATGTTGTCCAGTGTCTCCAGAAAGGTGGAGTGGTGGTCCTGGGACATGGAGGGTGATCTGCAGCAGGCCACAATTTGCATTGCAGATTTGCCTGATGTTAGTTGCACATGGATGATCTCAGAGGTATCATGTTGCACCACTAACCTGGAGGTGTAGGTATCCTTGATGAATATGGATACACCCCCTCCTTTTGTGTTTTGTTCCATGTTCTGTGGCCAAACCGTGTGGTAAGAGTTGTAGCCCGGTAGTGCTGGGGTGCTCTCTGGAGCCTTGAACCAGGTTTCTGTTACTGCACAGTTGTCGATGTTCTCCATACTGAGGAGTGCTTCGAGCACATGCATTTTGAGATTTAAACTCCTGGCATTGAGTAGCATAACCTTCAGTTTTTTGTTAATTGTGCTGTTTACGGAGGTGGTTTGACTTTTGAGCCTTGCCTAAAAAAGGCACTATGGGGGCAGCAAGATCCTTGGCCAGTATTCAAAAGCCTAGGTGCAAGCCGTCTCTTGTGAAACAATGTGGCTTGTCAAGCATGTCGCCCCAGGCTGACAGACACTGGATCTCCTTTGAATGACACCAGAAGCTTAGCCAGTTGTTGAAATTGATAATTTTCTCTTTATACTGAGGTATCATTCTTGGTGGTGGCAGGATGCTACTCAGGGTCAATGTTATACCAGCCTGGGCTACATGATCAGAGAGCTCTTCCATGTCTCTTTTTGTGTAGTCCAGGGATGTATGTCTCAGGTCATTCACACCAACATGAACAATGACAGAGTCATATTTATACTTGTTCTGGAGTGACCTGAGTGCTTGTGTTATGTGGTGGATTCTGGGTCCCGACAGGCAGCTAACAGTAACCTTCTGTTTGTCCAGCCTAGGGAGTGGGACATCAGTGTGCCTGACTATAGAGTCACCTATTACTAGTGTGTTAGGTATGTTATTTCACCTTAAGGGCTGTGATTGTGCAGCACACTGATTTTGTGCTTTATGTGTTGTCTGGTTTGTGACGGGATGTGCAGATTATTTGGGTGTCTGCTTGGGAGGTCTCTGATGCTTTTGCAGGTTTTTATTTAGAGCATCCGAGTATGATTTTGTGTATTTATGAGTATTTTTTGCCAGTGCTGGTTTAGTAGGTCTATTTGTGGCTGGAGGTGTGGTGCAAATGTTAACCTTCTCCTCTTGGCTGTCTGTTCCAGTCTTGGGTGGAGACAGCTTAGCTCATCCCTGACTCATACCCATAGTTTGCTCATTTATTCAATTCAGGTTGCTCCCAGCCTTCTAACACAGCTTTGAGAATCTGCCCCAGCACAAAACAATCCACTCTCCAAGAAATTGACAATATCATCTTTGACTTTGTATTCATACCCTTCTCCCTAATCTTAATGACATAATGGCATGATCACTGGTGGCTAACAGTGTCTTAATGTGGACAAATACCCCTGTGCATTGCTGTGGTCTGCATCCAGAATTTTGTCATTTCTTGTGCAGTTGTACATTCTTTTATTCTCTTCCCCACTCACATACACCTCTCTTGTGTCTGGTGTCTGCTATGCTAGTCCAAAAGCTGTATCTCTCTTTCACTACTTTTAGTTGCAGGGCAGTTAACCTTGCTCCTGAGCCTAGCTGCAACCCTTCCCATTCCCAGTTTTGTAATCTTTCTTTTCTATAACCTCATATCTAATCTCCTCCATTGTATACATTGGCACTCCACTCCATTCTGAGCAAACAAAACCAAGGCACCTCCATGTCCCAGTTGTTTGCCATTGGCCTTCATTTATGCGATACAGCCAGTGTCCATCCAGTTTCCATCACCACTGATTTCAGCTCCCCTATCTTTGTGTTCAGAATCCTTGAAATCCATAGTAATACTGTCAAGCCATGTCACCCACGTTTGTTCCTTTGGCATCTCTTTTCTGTCTACTGCCATAATGTCTCGCTCCCCCTTTAGCTTTTGTGACTCACCTTCCTCCTTTTTAATTTAAAGATACAATACCTTAGTGTAGTTTTTTCAAGTCAGCTTTAAGCCACACCTCCTGCTATTCCTTCTGGGATAAGCTGGGACTTGCTCTTTGCATATAGCTGGTGTATTTGCCTGTTATCCCCTTTTGCTCCACTAGTCTCATGCATTTTGCCCTTGTCCACTGTTAGTCATTCACAGTCATACTCCTTAATTTTCTCTTTCTTCAGTATGTTGGATAACTCCATGCTCCTTTCAATGTGCCAAACTCCTCATTAACTCTCTTTCTTCATAGAACTCCCTTTTGCCACCACTCTGTACGCTACCTTCAGATAATGTCTTTTTTTTTTGCTCTTGCTCAGGATCTTCCCTGATTGCTTCTCTATCAACACAGCTGACCATTTTTTCCATTAGAACAGGAACTGAGTATTCTCAGGCTAGGCAAGATCCCTGTGTTCCATTCATTCCTGCTCAGGAACCATCATCAGCTTACCATTTCCTAACAAGAGTCAGGTGGTAGGGGATGGGCCAGCTTGTTGATCCTTAGGGGAGGCCTACCTCTTCCACTTTCTCTGGGAACACACATGCCTTGTGTTCCCACTAGATATTGCTCATATGATGAGTCATAGCTGCCCTCCACCCCTCAGAATGAATGAGTCAGCAGTGACCACTCACTTCCAACCCAGCTAGCTCCAACAAGTGCCTGAACCCAGCTAGCTCCAACAAGTGCCTTATCCACTAGCCAAACTTGGGTTGCATGTAATCTAATCAGAACTTTAACCCCCTTTGTCATTGAGCTTGCCCCCTTCATATAGTGTCTTAATTCATTTTACCAGCTCTTCTCTAATCACATGCCTCTCGGGTTCCTTAGCAGTGTCCTGTGAGCATGTGTTGAAAGCATTTAAGAAGTACAGGTAGATTACATGAGCCAGTTACCTTAGTCCATCTGTCTTGCCACCCAGCCGTGAACCTGTGCAGGTTCCTGTTCTGTCAGCTGCTGTCCTACAAGAAGCTCATAACCCTTTCTTTCAAGATACTTTCCATGACCTTAACCACCATGTTGTCAGGCTAACTGGCCTATAGTTTCTAGAGGTACTTGTGGTCTCCCACTTACACAGTTGCACCATTAAAGCACCCTTCAGTGTTTGGGTTCATAGTTAAGAACTAAGCTAATCTGCCCTTGCAGGCCATTTTAAGCCTAACCAATTTCCCTTTTTGTGCTCAAAATAACCTATCCCATTTGGTTAAAGATTGGCCTTATACTGGTTATATATTTAAGAATGACTTTTTTCCAATCTATTTTTGAAAGATCTGCCGCGGTATCTGATGGTATCCCAGTTAATCACCTGAGTATTGACAAAGGCAAGTGATCCATCTGACTCTTGGGTCTTGTCCTATCTTAATGCTTCTGGCTCCAAAAGCTGTCTTTCTTCTACCTTAAACACAAATACCAATTTTCAGCTCCTACAATACACAAGCAATCCACATAAAAAGAAATACACAGAATGATTCTGTTCTAAACTGGAAATTAAAAATGTCATAAAAAATTAAATAAAATATCATTAGAATAGAACAAGAAAAAAATGACAAAAAATGTACACCTGCAAACCAGAAAATAAAAAAAAAACATCAGATTCCCTCAAACAATAGTCTCTGGCAACTGTTTGAAGAAAACATTGAACTGGCTTTCCTTGTTCCATTAAATACAAAACCAAATTTATAACTTCATTCTACAGTTCAGTAGCAATTAATATCCCTTAGACATTACAAGTAGAAATCAAACATTTACATTCTGCTCTAAGATCCTTTAAAAGGTCAAGAAAATAAATGTTTAGATAAAATGAGACTCAAATAAAATAAGTGAAGAGCAAAAATATAGTATAAGCATACACATATCTGAGTTCATCTCATAGCACTCTATTTTGGCAGATTCTTGATGAAAACCTTTAAGTGACTCTCCTTATTATGTTGAAGACAACAGTAGTTGATCTCTCCTGGACCTCAAAAAAAAAACAAACTCAAGGATTACCTTTTGCCATAACCTAGAATGTTTAAAATTGCAAACATTAGTCTGTTCCACAGAGCCAGGTTATATGAAATTAAAAGTAACTAAAAGAGATGAATTAATCACATTTGATTCTTGGTCTGCATTTATCAATGCATTATTATATTTGTAGCAGCATAAAACATAATTGTTAATCCAAAGCCTCCCTTTAATTTCACCACATACATTGAACTGTGGAATAATACATATTGACTGGTTTTCTATGATTTACATGACTGTTCTATTTTTGGGTGAGGGGTGAAGGGCACCATAATAAAACTTGCTTGTTCCTAGCTAAACTGTGACTCTGTAGTTTAGTAATGGTTACAAAACACACACTGGCTTTACCTTCCACTGCTCTCTTGTTAAGTATTTGTAAGCAGCAATCAGGTAAAACACAGCCCTTTGCCCTCAAGGACCCTGTCAGACAGACAAGGTCAACAATTCATACAAGGGTTTATTTGTGAATTCATGGTCTTTTGTGGCAAGGTGTTAGTAGAATTGATCTTATAAATTAAAATTATACTTATGTGTGCAAAATTATACTTATGTGTAATTTCCTTTGCTTCTGAATAATCTGATAAAGCTTGGAATAAGCTACAGATAATTTTTATGTCTGACTCAGAGACATCACTTGGGTCTGCTTTGTTGTCTACCCTATTAATGATTTTACAAGCCACTGTAGTTTTACATTTCTGGTTTTGGACAAAATTTTTACCAAGCCTTTTTTTTGGGGGGGGGGGGGGTTATAAAAATGCCCATCTAGAAAAAATATCAGCTATTTTGGCAAATAAAACTTGATGCATACAGTGCCCTAGGGCTAAATACATAGAGTGTTTTAACACTTAGGAAACACAATCACAAAATGGACTATTGATGATTTTTGGAATCAGATGGACTAACTTCCTGTTAAAGATACACATGGGGCCCCTCAGCAATAATGTTTACCAAAGGACAACAAGCATCTCACTAAAATGACTCAATAAGACACTGCAGCAACCATCCACAATATGTTCAAACTACAATTCCAGGATACATTGATGATTATGATCTTATTATATATTAGTGGAGTTTCTGGAATTTATTTTTAATTTTCATTTTTATTGAATGAAAAAGTCATTAGCCCCATCAAAGTGGGTCAGAACCTTAATGCAGGAATTTCAAATAACGTTTTAATAATTTTTATTGTATTTTTTGGCTGTCTATATACACTCATTTTTAAATATTTTCTCAGAATGATGGATCTAATGAAAGTACCCAAAAATGCTTTCACATTGTAGACTGATGTCTGATAACACTTGGTTGTGGTCTAAAATTTTAAAATGTTGTTACATTTCTTTCTTTTATTCACTTATTTTGGGGATACAAACACAGAGGACAGAACTGATCATATGTGGTTTGCTGAAAGTGCAAACTATGGCTTTGATGTTAATTAGGTGAGAACTTGACACTCGATCTGATGTGATACAGGTTCAGGCCAGTCATTGCTGCTATGTTAATTAGGTGAAAACCAGACACCCAATCCAATGTGAGACAGGTTCAGGCCAGCTGCAATGCTCCTTCAGTCTCAAGCCCCACCCCTACTAATCCAAGTTCTATATAAGTCAGCATCTTACTGGGTCATTACTGTATGAAAAAGCACTCATTCATCATCATTAATAAAGTATCTGGCTTTCAACGTATAAATGGTCTTCAAACACTTTATTGAGAGAATGTAAACAGCCAGCAATGTAGGTTTAATATAGTACTTTCTTAGAGGCTCCAAGTGGGTGAGACCAACAGGAAATATATACATATTTTAAAACCTTTTCAATTCTCTAGCCTTCTAACAGTCCTTTTCATGACTATCCATTTGTATTCTTACTCTATGTTACCAAAATCTGGAATGTCATACCAACTTCTATCAGGCAACAACCGACCTTTAAAACCTTGTTAAAAATCCACTTACTTGTGTACTTCTCCAGGCTAGCTTCCTTTAGGCTAATCTGTGTTGATCTCCCGACAATCACTTATCACTAATCTGATGTCTACTTTTTCAACCACTCTATACTCACCTATGACTAATTATGCTCAACACTATCCTATATATCTTAAGTTCTTCTGACAACCTCACTATTACCATAATACACTGTACAAGATATCCATGACTGCCTAATGAATTGTTTATTAAATCCATCATTTGTCCTGCATTATTAAGAACTGTTGCTTTCCCAGCATTGTTGACCCTTTGTATTTAATTGTAAAATACAAGATTATAGTATGGCTGTTTTTGATTTTATTGTATAATACCCTCATTTTATTGCATGTGGAGATTTTCTCCCCAGGCCTCCACTGAAAAGAGGCTAGTACTGCCCAAACAGATTTTCCCAGACAACAAAAATAGATAAATAAATAATTATTAGCCCTCTTCCTCCTACTTCCTTTTGAACACCTACCCAAATCTAACCACCCCAGTCATGCAAGCCAGTACTCTTTAAACTATTAAAAAAGTCCCTAAGCATCCATTATACAACAATATATCCCCCAGCCACCAAGTGCCTGAACCCCAAATCCCAGCTCAGACTGCTTCCTAATATCACACAAACTTAAAGTACAAAATCACACACACACACACACACACACACACACACACACACACACACACACACACACACGCACACACACATGCATACACCACATACACACACACACGCGTGCACACACCACACACACACACACACACACAGACAGACACACACACACACACACACACACACACACACACACACACACACACACACACACACACACACAAACACACACACACACACACACACACACACACACACACACACACACGCGCACACATATGCATGCACGCGCACACACGTGCACACACGCGCACAACACACACACACGCGCACACACACACACACACACACACACACACACACACACACACACACACACACACACACACACACACACACACACACACTTTTAAAACAGCCCCAAAAATAAATGCTTTAAATTGCCAAGATTCATCTTTAGATTAGTTACAGTATGTTTTCTAGTAATAATAGAAAACATAGAGTAGAGTCTAACTTATGCCACCCCCCCATCAAAGTAACTTCATCCCTAACCAATCTCCCACCACCTTAAAATGCTACCAGTTAAATTCAGGTAATATTAAAAATAAACTCAGTCAGATAAATGTCCTTACTCCCATCCACCAGACTTAATGACAGTTTCTGAATCATGGATTAAATATGTCACAAAAGACTTATGTCACCTCTTCTCCAGATATTAAAAAAATTTCAGCACTTAAATAGAAGGTGGTAGTTTACAAGTGTACATAGAAAGCTTACATTGTATGTCTGCATTCACTTCAGCCTTATTAATGGCCACATCCACTCTTTTTAACAAACCAAAAATAATTACTCCATACAACTGTAGCATACCTCTCACCCCACAGCTTTTATACCAGAATTCCATAGCTTAATGTCTACTACATTACAAAAGGTCAAATCTTATAAAACCTAATAATCTTAGTAGACTTTAATCTGAATCATTTAGATCCATCTAATTTCCATGTCTCTAATCTACCTGCAAGCCATGTTCTACCCAAATAATACATGAGACAATTTCAAGTCAGGCAATCTCTCACTTCTGACCTCATAATAAATATATCTACAGATATTACTTCTGCATCAATATGCCCATCAACCAAGTGATCACAACCTAAAACCTTAACATAACTAGCCTATTCAATCAACTCTTAAAATGATACAATTCTTGTCTAAACTCCACAACAACTTCACAAAACTGAGAATACACCTCAGTACATCTCTCCCTTCCTTGATGAAAAAATATGAATTGTACTTAAAGGAGATGTTCATCCAAATGTCAAGTTTTTCTTTCCAAAAATGATTTTCCTTCCGTATAATTCAACACTACACCTTTCAAGTACAGAAAAAAGCACCATTTAATAATTATTCCATTTGTTTTATGTTTGAACTTATTTCTGTTTGCCTTTCTTTCCTGCATTTGTATCATCATCTGTTACATCATGAAGGCTACTATAAGAGGCAGAGTAATTAGATTAGATAATTTATTCCAACTACAGAGCCATTAAGAAAATAATGGCTCTTAAAAAATGGCATTTAAATGTACCTTATCATGTAGCATGGAGTCTGAACAAAAGCAAGGCTTTGAAGCTTAGTTTTCAGATGCAATTAATCCAAAGTCACACTTAAGTTTATTTATCTGTTTGCAAATTAGTTCTCTTTTCCAAACACTGAGGGCCACAAAGAAAGACACTATTTTTATCTTAATCTTCTATTTTCTATTAGCATTTGATTTTGCATTGTCTTCTACACTGTATTTTCTGTAGAAGTGCATGTTTCTTCTGGTATTTCGTTACAGCATTTTTGTATTGCTTACAGTGTTTTGTTGAGACAAGTCAGGGAGTTGGGGGAAGGAAGATTAACATCTTCTTCTTCTTTCACCTTTTCCCGGTTAGGGGTCGCCGCAACAGATCACCTGTCCGCTCATGATTGGCAGTGGAGTTTTACGTTGTCGAGTTGCCAGCCCCTACAGAAGGCACACACACACACACTCACACCTAGGGCCAATTTAGAGTGTCCAATCCACCTACAGCATGTCTTTGGGATGTGGGAGGAAACCGGAGCACCTGGAAGAAACCCACGCGACCACAGGGAGGACATGCAGACTCGGCACAGAAGGCACCCCAGCCAAGGATCGAATCGGAGAACCTCGCTGTGAGGCAGCAATGCTAACATCAAAGATTCTTATTCTAGCTACAATATTCAAATCTATAAGTGCAACACAAACTACCTTAGTCCACGTAAAATAACGCCTATTAATCATAGAGGCCAGTTTACTCACACTCCAACACTGAACTACAGTTGCTACTTTGAAAAGTTACATTTTCAAGCCTGTCATTCAGACATTCCTTAAATTGCTATAGCAGAATTGGCCACTAATGAAAATCAAAGAAAACGAAGTAATGAAAATGCAGATTGATGCTAACAGTCAAAAGGAGGCAGTCACAGTACTGTTGTAAGCTGCTGAGAGAGAAAAACCACAGTACATTTTCTTCATGTCTGTCCCTCTTAAATGACATCAGGAAGGTGAAGACATTGACTGTTAAACAAAATCATGCTACGGTGTATACAAAAAGTGTACACACCCCTGTTAAAATGCCAGTTTTTTGTGATATAAGAAGATGAAACCACAATAAATAATTTCAAAGCTTTTCCCACCTTTAATGTGACCTATAACCTACAATTCAATTGAAAAACAACCAAATCTTTTAGGAGAAAAATATAAAGATAAAAAACATACGATAAGCTGGTTGCATAAGTGTGCACACCCTTAAACTAATACTTTGTTGAAGCACCTTTTGATTTAATTACAGCATTCAGTCTTCTTGGGTACACACCTGCCATCGATTAAAGAGACTGATTAAGTCCAAATAAAGTTCAGCTGTCGTAGTAGGATTTTCCTGACATTTACTCAGTTGCCTGCTACAGCAAAAGCCATAGTTCACAGACAGCTTACAAAGCATCAAAGGGATCTCACTGTTGAAAGGTATCAGTCAGGAGAAGGGTACAAAAATATTTCCACAGCATTGGATATACCATGGAACACAGTGAAGGCAGTCATCAAAAAGTGGAGAAAATATGGGACAACAGTGACGTTGCAAAGAACTGGACATCCCTCCAAAATTGATGAAAAGACAAGACAAAAACTGGTCAGGAGGCTGCCAAAAGACCTACAGCAACACTGAAGGAGCTGCAGGAATTTCTGGCAAGTACTGGTTGTGTACTACACATGACAACAATCTCCCATATTCTCCATATGTCTGGACTATGGGGTAGGGTTGTAAGACAGAAGCCTTTTCTTACACACAAAAACATCCAGCCCTGACTAAAATTTGCAAAATAATACATTGTCTCCCAGAAGCATGTGGGAAATGTGCTGTGGTCTGATGAGACCAAGTTTGAACTTTTTGGCTTCAATTCCAAAAGGTATGTTTGGCACAATAACAGCACTTTGCATCACCAAAAGAACACCATCCCCATGGTGAATCATGGTAGTGGCTGTATCATGCTTTGGTGTTGCTTTTCTTGAGCTGGAACTGGGGCTTTAGTCAAGGTGGAGGGAATTATGAACAGCTCCAAATACCATTCACTTTTGGACCAAAACCTTCAGGTGTCTGCTAGAAAGTTGAAGATGAAGATGAATTTCACCTTTCAACACAACAATGACCCCAAGCATGCATCCTAATCAACAAAAGAATGGCTTTACCAGAAGAAAATTAAAGTTTTGGAGTGGCCGAGCCAGAGCACAGACCTAAATCCAATATAAAATCTGTGGGGTGACCTGAAGAGGGCTGTGAACAAGAGATGTCCTCACAATCTGACAGATTTGAAGCACTTTTGCAAGGAAGACTGGGCAAATATTGTCAAGTCAAGATGTGCCATGGTGACAGACTCCTACCCAAGAAGAATGAATGCTGTAATTAAATCAAAAAGTGCTTCAACAAGGTGTTAGTTTAAGGGTATGCACACTTATACAACCAGCCTATTGTATGTTTTTTATTTTTTATATTTTTCCCTAACAGATTTGTTTATTTTTCTATTGAATTGTACAGGTTATAGGTCACATTAAAGGTTGGAAAAGTTTTGAAATGATTTACTGTGGTCTCATTTTTATATCACAAAAGCCTAGCATTTTAACAGGGGTGTGTACACTTTTTATATCCACTGTACCTATGACAGCCCCCTTTCAGGGCATTTGAGGGTACAGGGTATAACAGATTAGAAAATAATATTAACCCCTTATTTTGACATAGAGACATTAGTAATGCAGAAAAGTTCAATATGGGTTAAAAAACATATTTTTCAGTTTTTGTGTGTAGTTCTCTTTTTAAGATTTCCATTTAAGGTGCATGCACTCAGTTCAGTGGAATGCAACTGCTTTGCTATGGATCCATTCATTTATCTCTTAATTTCTTCAAAGACCTCTTTTATTTAACAGACATACTTTCTGTTGAGCTTATTTTTTGTCAAGTTACTTGCATGTTTAAATATCGAAATACTATACATAATATGATATTCCACCAACCCTCCACCATCTGTTTTCTTCACCCTGCTGTTTCACACTTGAATTAATATTAACACATCTATTAGGTATTTTTTTTTTATCTGCCATACTGCGAATGCTCACTAATTACTAAATATCTGTACAACATTTTTGGGTCTGTACTGTTGCTGATCGTAGTTTGCTGTTTTGTAGTTTGTGCTATTTTGTATTACTCTTTTGAGAATGATTACTCCCAAGGCAAGATTGAAATGGATCTACTTGGATCACTGCTCTTCTAGAGTAAAGTCTGGGTAAATGAATAATACATGATTTACCATTTCACATATAAGAGATGATAAATTAAAATATATTAAAGATAACACAACTTCATAACATTAACAAAATAAAATAAACAACTCAATGCATCAAATCATATAAATTAGTCTAGAAACTCTAGTGTAGAAAACAAAAAGACAACTATTTACAGACAGAAAAAAACAAAGGAAGTATAATGCTGATATACATATTGACAGAGAATAATAATAGCCTCAATATTTTATTATAATTTTTATTATTAATAAAATTGAATCAGTACAGTCAAACATTAAATATAAATATATGATTTCTATCCTCTTAGAATGATATTATTTTTTTCAATGAATAGACCTAATTTGAGTCAGTTAGTAAATTGTTAGTAAATTAATGAATTATTTAAGCCAGAACTGATGGTATAGATGACTAGAGCCTTAAACTTGAGTTTCATTCGTGACTCAGGCGTTTGAAGGTCCTGGCAGAGAAGAATGGATATGCCCATCCTAGGGGGAAGAGGTAAGGGTAGGCAAGTTGCAAAAGTTGTAAATATTTCTCAGAGGAGGGTGGACTTTTGACTCCTCAAGCCACCATCTGGCGTACTTGCACGAGAAGAGGCATTATGACTCCTCAGATTGATGTAGCCCATCTCCTCACCCAGGATGTAAGGCTGGAATCTAGAAATGCCCTTGGTCATAAGGATACTGGTGAAAGCTCATGCACCCTAATGTCTGTCTTATGATGGTTTCTTGGACAGGTACTGCCTCATTATAGTACTAAGTATATTCCTTGTACAGGGGAACAAATGTGTTGAGTGTGATAGGAGAAGGCTTAATGGTCAGCATGCATAGGGGTGCAAAAAGTACCTAGAAAAAATGATGAATTCTTTAAAGGAATGAAATGTAGACATCTTCAGATTTTTTCTATTTTTTTATTTTTTTTATAAATGTTCACAAGGACCAAAACAGGGGTCTTTGAAATTTAGAAACATATCCATGAATAGGAGAGCTGAATAAAAATAGATATTTTGATAGAATAAAATTGTTCAACCAAAGAACGTATGCAGAACCTGTGAAGTCATACTAAACATTCTTAATAGTCTGAAAGGAAAATAATATGTGTTCCTAATCATCCTGTAACATAGCATATAACTTTAAAAAATTGTATGGGTTAGAAAAGGTCTGTGTAAAGATTTCCAAGAAAAAGGTCTGCCACAACATTTAAGAGATAATGATAGGGAAGATTTCAAAATGATCTACATTTAATTTAACTTAAAATATGAAAAATAAGTGTTAGGCATAAATTCTAATACGAATCAGATTTGACAAGTTTGCAGACTCAAATAATTTCATAAGTTATAGAAACATTAGGAAAATTTTAATTATCCCTATTTAATGTTAAATTTGTAGCTCTGACACTTAATTTTTGAATTAAATTACTCCTCAGATGTTGGACATAATGCTAGTGTTTTTCTTTTTTTTTTCAATAATCCTTTTTTATTATTTTTCAAAACAATATTACAAATCCACTCTATATATACAGTATGTACATGATTACTTCCAATGGTTATAATGCTAGTGTTTTTCAACTAAACTAAATTCAGATAAAATATTTTCCATATTAGTAGGTTTGGATTTTTTAAATGGATTAACCAATATATCAAGCCTTGTTTGTTTGTCTTTCGGCTTTTCCTGGTTAGGGGTCGCCACAGCGGAACTCCGGTCTTTTAATGATTGGCAGTTGGTTTTTATGGTGTCGAGTTGCCAGCCCAACGCCCAACCTTCACCAAAGGCACGCCCATTCAACGCATGTTTTTCGAACGCCCACTCGACCGCGGGGAGGACATGCACACTCCACACAGAAGGCACTCCGAACCCAAGCCGAAAATCAAACGGGAGAACCTCTTGCTGTGAAGCAACAACGCTACCGCTGCACCACTGCAGAATACTAATATATCAAGCCTGCTTGAAACAAATTTCCTGTCGTAAAGAACTGCATATATAAAACTATTGATTATAACATTATAACATTATAAATTATTATTAACTTTTGTAATGCTTACCCATTTTCTATATGGAAGAATCAGTACATGTCGTAACATATAAGTGATCTTAGGTAAAACATCATAATAAACTGTTTTATTCTACTTGTGATAGCTAAAAATGATTCCAAACAGGATCACACATAAGTATCATTCCATGATCTTCTAAGTTTCAGCTTTACTGTTTTAACACAGTTATCAGAAATTCAAATGTTCATAGGCTCATAGGTGTATACTAGGCTAATGACCATTAGGGTCCTTACAAGCCTAGCCATGCAACCCAAATGTGTTATTCCAATATATGCAACATATCCCTTATTCCTCTTAAAGGCGTGAGTGACACCCATGTTCCGTAATTTAAGCTGTTTCATGCATAGGTAAAAATTCAGTCTTAAGCAATTCCGCCGAGTCATAATATCATTACAAAATTTCTTATCATTGGTTCAAGAACAGGTAAGGACTTTTTAGAGTTATTTTAAACACTTCTTTTCTACTTCTTGGACTACCACTTAATTACTTTTGACAAAACATTACATGGTAACATTACTCGTACCCTGTTAAAACCACAGCTTTATTATTATTTCTCAACAGTAACACACTCACACACTAATGTCTCAGCTATCATACCTTCACAGTGATATCTTCACATACCTCAAAGGAGTGATAGCAGAGATGTAAGAATGTGAGCAAACTTTACCGGTGTGAAGAATTATTTTGCCAAAAGCAAATCTACATTATGTGGAATGTATACATGAGAGAGACACAACTGCATTTTCAAACATCTCATACAGGTATGGCTTCAATAGAAACCTCTGATTTGGGAAGTAACAACAGCAAAAAGAATGGTTTGAAATCAGAGGATGATATCAATAATTAGCAATACTATAGGTTCATGGGTGTTTACTAGACTAATAACCACATGGGCATGTTTAAGTTTTACCCCATATATCAAATCTCTGGCAAGTTCTGGTAGACTTAATAAGTTTAAACATGGGATTGGGAGATGAAACATTTACAAAAAGGGGTCTGGGAGATGGACCACTTACAGGCTACCTGTGTCCATTAGAGACATAGATGCCAAATCAGGGATGAATTTCCTGTTCCCCATCCAATTGTCCAAGTTACAGTTGAATTGGGTTAGGGAGGAACTCTGCTTCACATGAATGGGGAGCCTGTTCCTGAGAAGGGGTAGTCTCTGGAATACATTCCTGTCTCTCCAGCAGCTCCTATTTATATTACAGGCAATGTTTAAGTCTTTAGAAATGGTAATCCTGGTGCTGTTTATTGTGCAGATATGAAGGAGGTCCATCAGAGTGGTGTCTAGCAATGCCCTGTATGCCAGGCATAGATCTTCACTCAACAGCCTGTAGGAGACAAAATACGGGGATAGGGCCTTGAGGTGGTCTGCACAGGACATGCTACTTAAACCATGTATTATTTTAGTGAGGAACCTCTGCTGATGTTCCAGTTGTTGGATTTGCCTAGTTATATACATGCCAAAGGGGGCACTGTATTCAATGATAGGTCTGATGAATGCTGAATACAGTAGAACAATGACCTCCTTGGACCTAAATGGCATACCTTTGTTTATATGTCGCACAACATAGAATGATTTTTGTCAGTACTGTAGACACATGATGGTCTCAAAGGCTGGATTACTGTCTATGTGAGCCCCAAGTCCCTTCCTGCTGGATCAACTCTTAGGGGTGTGTTGTCAATATGATAGTTACCAGGAGTGGATGACTTCCTGAATGATACTATTGTGCATATCTTGGCATTTAGTTTTAGTCCATGGCTCTGACACCAGTTGTTTGTCTGTGTCACCCCTTCCCGCAAACATTTGTGTTGGTAGGTCTTTCAATGACAACTCCAAATTTGTAATCATCTGGAAATTTATTTAGCCAGAGGCCATTGACATTGGCCTTGATATCAGAGAAATAATTGCCAAAAAGGCGCAGTTCCGGGACTGATGCCTGATGGACTCTGCTTGTGACTGGCCTATTTGAAGAGGCAGAGTCCCAAAATCTAACTTCTTGGGTCCTGTCTGTGAGCCAGCTGGCTATTCACTGGGTGACATAAAGGCTTGTGTCTAACCACTTAAGTTTGTCAATAGTGCCCAAGATCATTATGCTAAGAATGAAGTTAATTATTCATTAAATATTATGTCAGTGCAACATAGTTATTATACATTTCCCCAAAAGGATTATTGCTTTCAGTAAAACCTTCATTTGCTTTCTCCCATGACTATGGTGATTTGAAGAATAGATGGGAACAAACAATGTTGACCTGTTTTTCAGAATTGTTGGAAATACTGGTGGAGTTTAATAAGAGTCAACATGAACTATATGAGTTTAAGATCAACGGTATGCAAGATCAGATCCAACAAGATTAAAGTGTGGATTTTCAGCAGGTGAAGAAAATATCGTCAGTGATTACTGAGGAGATGCAAGTATATCAGAAGAAAATTGTAATACAAAAGAGACATAAATTGATTAAAGCTTTATGTGGTTGAGAACTGAGGTGAATGATTCTTGTGACAACAATGTAAGAGATGTTCTCTTTTTCCTCAATGTAATTTTTCTCAAGATGGAGTGGGGAGTGATGGGGATGGATCAACATTGAGGAAATCAAGGTAACATGAAAAATAGAGAAGAAACACCATTGAATGATTCAGTCAAGGAGAAGAGGAAATGAGCTGTTCAACCAATAAGAGAGACTGCAGACCTTTCTAGGGACAATGTAAGTAACACTTTTTAAAATAAAAAAAAAACACAACAATATTTTCCCATGCAAAATAGTGGAACTGAAAAGCTCTTGCTTTTACCGTTTGCTGCCTGGATGTTTAATTTTTCATTTGGAAACTGAAAATTAATTATAATCACAGAGAAAATCTGTGGTCTTCCCATCCATGTGAAGCTGAGTTTATCTATTACCCAGTTTAAGCACAACCTAGACCAGTGGATGGGGAATAGGAAATTTACACTGGGCCGGGCACTGATGTCCCTTATGGACAGAGGTAGCTTATAAATGCCAGGCCCTCAATTACCTATTTGGTTACAGGGCATCATTATTCTTTCAGGAAAACTTGGCTGGGCTTAGAAAGGCCTCTTGGGTCATAAGCCTAGTAAAAGTCTATGAATCTATGAAACTTGACTCTGGGATGAAATGGTTTTATCCTAAAATATTGTACATGTTCTTAGTAGAGGGTTATAGTTTGTTCTGACTGATAATTTATCACTGTCAGAAGTTTTGGTAGACATGTGTCTATTTGTTAGAAAGCTTCATTTAAAACATTATTTTGTACAGAAAAGTAAAATTAGTATTGCACAAAATGCAACATTAGTTAAGGTAGTGGATGATATGCACTTTAAGACTCAAAATATGTTGTTCCTGTACCTGAAAATACATCAGGAGTTGTATATTACAATATTGTAAAACAATAGTGTATTAAATATTTTGAGAAATGTCCTAAGTTTCATTCAGAATTTAATTCAGATTAAAAAAAAATGTTTGTCTTTGAAATAATTAAGTCCAAATAGTGATGTGGTGGTGGTTAAATTGGCTGATAAAGGGGGAAACGTTGCTATGACAAAAGAATATTATAATGCAATGTGTTTATAAATTATTAGATAATCAAGCTGAATATTTAAGAGTAAATAGTAATCCCCAAGGCTGAATTCAAAATTAACTGCTGCAATTATTATGTGAGGCAATGGGAGATGGGATAGGATCCCAGTGTTCTATATGATACCAAAGTTCATAAGAATATGAGATGCCCTCTGGAAAGACCAATCACTACATGGACTTACTCAAAGCCCTGTCCCTATACTCTGTATCCTACAGATTGCTAAGAGGTGACCTGTGTTTGGCATACACAATATCCTTCAACCCATTACTGATGGATCTACTTCACATCTGCAAGTCAAATGGCATCAGCAATACTCAGTCCAGGGAAAAAACCTCTTCTGCAACATCAACAGAGTAGTTTGGAGGGAGAAGTATAATTTACAGGGGATACCACTGCTGTGGAACAGACTCCCATCCACATAAAATAAAGTTAATAATTTTCAAGTGTAACTTAGATCTATGGATGGGAGACAGAAAATATACCCCAGGACATCCCCCTATACTGTTACTAATGGACAGATACAACTCCTAAATGCTTTGTCCCATTCATGAGTCCCCTCAAATTATCTATGGTATGATCCCAGTTATTCTCATTAGGGGTTATATATAATTATCAACCATGGGATGGGTAAGCCAAATCTTAGCTGCTCCTTGTGGTCTGGCTGTGACTAATTCAATAGCCATCTGGATACAGAAAGCTTCTATAAGTATACTTTTTGTACTTAATCTGTTATACTGATAGTTAACAAAACTGTGCTGCATTTATTTATTTGCTTGATATTGCCAGTCTCTCTGTCTGCATTTTGTTTTTCTGTTTTAGTGATAGTTAACAAAACTGTGCTGCATTTATTTATTTGCTTGAGATTGCTTTTCTGTGTGTCTGCATTTTGTTTTTCCCCCACTCACCCACCCAAGTGTTGTTGTATTCTTAAACTTGGTGGCTTTGGAATTGCATGCTGCTGCTGTAAATTTCATTTTGGACACTCCTTCCAGTTCCATATCATTTGCTTACTGTACTGAGTACAGTGTGATCATTTGGGAAGGACTACCCCTTGCTTCTTTGATTTTGGTCACTTCTCCCAGTCCCATATCATCAGCTCATTCTACTGTATACAGAGAGAGCATTTAGGATGGCCAATCCCCTTAGTTTCTTAATCTTGAATTATCTTATGTTTCTTCCCTCTCCACTAAAAAAAATTACACTTTATTCAGCTGCTTTTACTGTAATTGTGTTCTTCCTACTTTATTACCTTATTTTGCCTTGCTGCTTGCCCTTAAGTGTTGAAGTGCTTTTATTCTGCTGTATTTATTACTGCTTGTTAGTAGCTTGATTAAAAGTGTCTGTTATTCTAACCCTCTTAGTTTTGGTTTTATTACTTGGGCTTCAGGCCAGTTATTTTACATGTAAGAAGGTTTTTGTGGCCTACAATCTTGTGGACAAACCCTTATTTATTGATTTAACATTTGTTAACAGGGAAAGTATGACATGGAACAAAGCCAGTTTTCAGTGGAGGCCCGGGGAAAAATACCCCTGACACGTCTTTCTAATGTGGGAGGAAACGGGAGCACCCGGAGGAAACCCCACATGAACACAGGGAGGACATGCAGACTCCGCACAGACAGCACCCCAGCCAAGGATTGAACCAGAGAACTTCTTGCTGTGAGGCGACAATGCTACCACTGCACCACTGTGCCATCCTTATCAAAACCTTTTCTCCATAAGTCCATCCAAGTTTCAGAACACTAAGTCTGGACAATTCTCATCAGTTTCTCCTGCTAGCCTGGTCGACATGGGCATACTGAGACAGTGTAGCAACTGCCTCATATTCACTGACAACCCTCTTCTCCTAGCACATAATTTTTTTCTACTTGCAAGAAATGCATCTATATCAGTAACCTGGAATACATCCTCTTTCATGCCACAGTCAGTACTCCTGTAAAAGAGGAGATTGCCAGCACAAACACCACAACACCCAAATCACATAGCCACCTACGCAGAGGTCCTCAATAAAACTTACCTAAACAGCAGAGACCTCCCAAACATACTTACAAACATTCCACACACAACACCAAACACATCACAGACAGAAGAAAACACACCAATGTCTCACAAACACATAAGGCATAACAATAAATTTGCACAGCCCATAAGGCACAACAGTAAACCAAACATAGTAGTCATTGACGACTCAATTGTGAGGCACACCGATGTCCCCTCACCAGGCTCGACAAGGAGAAGATCACTGCCAGTTGTCTGTCAGGTGCCAGAATCCACCACATCAGGCGCACACTTAAGTCTGTCCACAACAGGTACAAGTATGACTCTTATTGTTCATGTTGGTGTGAATGACTAGAGATGTACCTTCCTGGACTATATGAAGAGAGACATGATTGAGCTCTCAGAGTATGCGTCCTAGGCAGGTATAACCATAGCCCTAAGTAGCATCCTACCTTCACCAAGAAAGATACCACGATGCCAACAAAAAAATAATTTACTTCAATTATTGGCTTAGTTTCTGGTGTCATTCCAAGGGTATCCAGTATCTGTCTGCCTGGGATGACATGGTTACAGACCTCAATGCTTTGCCAGAGATGGCCTCCATTTGTCAGCCCTGGGAGTCAGGATTCTGGCCAAGGCTCTTGCCTCCTCAATTTTGCATTTTTAACCAATGTCCCAAAGACAAATCTTCCAACATAAAAGATCTGTCAAAAAGCACATTGAAGGTCATGCTGCTTAATACTAGGAGCCTTAACCTGAAAATGCATTCACTGGAGGCTCTCCTCACACTGGAAGATGCCAACATTTGTGCAATCATGGAAACTTGGTTCAAGGTTGCAGAGAGCACCCCTGCCTTACCAGGCTATACCTCATTCCACACATTCTGAGCCCAAAATGAGGTCAGGAAGACTAATGGTGGATGAGTTTCTATTTTCATTAAAGACAAGCACACCTCCAGACTGGTTTGCCAGCATGATGCACTAGAACTACTCCAGGTGCAACTGACAATTGACAAGACACCCATTCAAGTTATAGCCAGCTATAGACCCCCCTCCATGACTTAGGACACCCACTCCTCCTACCTGGACCTACTTGACTCCATCAAGGTATCCCCTAACACCCTGATCCTTGGTGACTTCAACTACCCCACCATAGACTGGGTGAATTATTCCTCCTCTACTGCATTCACCCAATGATTTCTTGACTTCATCAGTTCTAACACACTAGACCAGCTTGTCTCATCCTCCACAAGGGGAGATAACATTCTAGACTTGGTTGTCACCAACATGGGTGACCACTGCACCACCCCCATAATAAGTTCTTCCCTGGTGAGATCAGACCATTGGTCTGTCTCATTTGAAGTGTGTATCCCAGCCAACCCTCCACCCCAGTCGTAATCAGGCTAAAAAACATCTCAAAAGTTGACCTACAGCCTCCTAACTAACACTAGGTAAGACTGCAATCCAAATTGTAGCTTGCTACAGATCCCCCACCATGTCCCAAGATTCTCACTACTCCTTTTTAAACATACTGGAAAATAATAAGATACAACCAAACACCCTAATACTGGGTGATTTCAACTACCCTGCCATTAACTGGGAAAACTACTCGGGTACCAATACCTTTTCCCAACGGTTCTTGGAATTCATAAATTCCAACGCCCTGGATCAACTAATCCATTGTCCCACCAGGAGTTCCAATAACCTTGATCTGGTCATTACCAACATGGGAGATAGATGCTCCACACCAGTGGTCACCCCCTCATTGGTCAGGTCTGACCATAAGCAAATCACTCTTGACATCCACATCCCACCCCCACCCCCCAGTTAGAAAACCTCTGTAAAAAACTTCTCCAAAGCTAACTTCATGCTACTCAAGTCAGAAGTGACAAACTTCATGACACCCATGCAGACGGGATCTGAAAGTTCGACTGCTGAATCCTACACTAAGTCACTGTACGAGCACATCCACTCGTGCATGAATTGTGCCATCCCAAACAGAACCAAGACACTCTCCTCCAAAAGAAGGAAGCCAATCTGGTGGTCCCCTGCCATAAACAAACTATACAACAGAAGGAAGAAATTGTTGCAGAAAAGAGGAAAATCCCAGGATGCAAAAATCTCCCTTACCAGCCTTAGTAAGAAGCTGAGATCCCTCATAAAATTCTCCAAAGCTAGTTACGAAAATAATATTGCCAAAGATTCCAAAGACAACCACAAGGCATTCTATAGTTATGCAAAAAATCTAAATGGCAATGCTCAGATCTGCTCTGAGCTACAACAGAATGGCATTAAATATACTGATCCCAAGGATATTGCCAATATCCTGACAGATGAATGTAGTGCCAACTTCACCCCCCCTTACCCCCTAAAGGGCCCATCTCAATACCAGAAGATTGCCAAATTCTGGTAATCATGGCCACACAGGTAGAAACCACACTCTCCAAAGCTAATAATTCTGCATCTATGGGACCAGATGACATCCCAGGCTGTGTACTACATGAACTACAAAATGAACTGACACCTCACCTAAGTGTCATGTTTAATCATAGCCTCACCTCAGGCATCATGCCCACTGAGTGGTGTACAGCTACAGTTATCCCACTCCACAAGGGAGGATCCACCTTGGATCCAGGGAACTACCATCCCATCAGTCTGAAGAGCCTGATCAGCAAGGGAATGGAACTCATTATCATGGAACTTATAAACAAAGACATTGGCAACCTTCAAACCCTGGACCCCACCCGGTTTGGGTTCGTGAAGGGCCAATCTTGTCTCCTGAACCTGATTGACTTCTTTGACTCTCCACAACTGTGGATGAGGGTAAGGCAGTCCACACAGCCTGTCTGGACCTTGCCCAGGCCTTCAACACCATCCCCCACTCTGGAATCATAGATTAACTTACTAAGCTGGGCATTAGTCCCTACATCACTCGATGGGTTGCCAACTGGCTTACTGACAGCACCCAGACTGTAAAAGTAGCCAACTCCAAATCCATCTCCAGACAAGTGACAAGTGGAGTACCTCTGGGTTCAGTCCTGGGACTGCTCTTGTTTGGCATCTACTTCTCTGAAGTACAGACCAACACCAAAGGACTCTGGCTAACAAAGTTCACAGATGACTGCAAACTGGGAGTCAATATTGAATCCCCAAATTATGTGGATATTCTACAAAAGGGCCTTACAGAAACAGATGCTTGGGGCCAGAGCCATGGGCTCAAGGTTAATGCCAAGAAATGTATAGTTATCCCCTTTGGGAAAAAACATGTACCAATGAATTACCACATAGGTGGCAGTACACTAAACACCAAAAGTGTGATGAGAGACTTAGGGACACAGCTGGACAGTGGTCTCACCTTTAATAACCACATCACCACAACAGTCAGGAAATCCTTATATGTGGCACATCTCATCACTAAAGGCTTTTCATCCCAAAAAAAGGAGGTCATTGTCCCACAGTACTCATCCCTCATTAGACCCATTATAGAGTATAACACCCCATTTGGTATGTACCTCACAAGACATCTGCAACAACTGGAAAGGCCACAGAAATACCTCACTAAAAGAATGACAGGCCTAAAGTGGATGCACTGTGCTGACCATCTAAAAAAACTCCAGCTATACTTTGTGGCATATCGTCTACTCAGAGGCGATCTCTGCTTAACATACAAGGCCATGTCAAACCCTGAGCTGTTGGACATGCTCCACGTAAAGAAATCCCAATCCCTCAGAACCACATGCTCCAGGGATCTAAACCTTGTCATCACAATGAAGAAAACATGCTGGAGGGATAGGTTCCTGACCCAGAGACTCCCCATACGCTGGAATAGACTGCCCATATATGTCAAGCAGAGCGCCTCCTTGGCCCTCTTCAAAAGGAACCTTGATGACTGGATGGGAGATAGGAAATTCAACCCGGGGATCACGTCAGTCACTCTGCTAGACAGGGGTCCAGGGAAGTAAATACTGTGGGAAGAAATATCCAGGGAATTGTTATGGCTAGGCTTGTATAGGCCCTAGGGCTGATAGCCTAGTACCAACCTATGAACCTAAGGGAGGGTATTAATAGCTTCACACCCCCCCCCCCAAAGGATGCAGACAAATATGCTGAACAGTACACCAGTGCAGTATACAAGCACCTGTACAACTGCATGGACTCAGCCATACCCAACAGAACTAAAACCTGCTCCTCAAGGAAACACAAACCTATCTGGTGGACATTCTCTATCAACAGACTTTACAACAAAAGGAAGAAACTGTTGTCCAAGGGTAAAAAGGCACAAATTCCCAATTTGGGAAAACTCCCTCCATAGCCTCAACAAGCAAATTAGATCATTAGTGAAAACCTCCAAAGCCAATTATGAATGAAACAAAGGCTAACCATAAAGCCTTTTTCAGTTACATCAGGAACCTCCATGGCAAAGCCCAGCTTTGTTCTGAATTAGTTCTTAACAGGGCCACCTACACTGTTCCTGTTGACTTAGCCAGCCTGCCAGATAGGTTCAGTGCAAACTTCACCCCCCTGTCTCCCCCAAAGGCCCATTTGATATCCCCGATACTTTTCCCGCACCTCTCATCTCCATAGATCAAGTGTTAAAGGCCCTATCCAAGGCAAAGATCACAGCTTTCATGGGACTTGATAGTATCCCAGGCTGTATTCTGCACCATCTCCAACAAGAACTAGCCTCACCATTGAGCACCCTAGTCAACCATAGCCTAAGTACAGGCTTCATTCCAGCAGAGTGGAGAACTGCCATTGTCATCCCTTTTCACAAAAGTGCTGCCACTACTGACCCTGGAAACTATCGCCCCATTATCTAGACAAGTCTGATCTGTAAGACCATAGAGAGTATTATTATGGACCTAATAAACAAGGCCATAGGCAATCTCCAAGCACTTGACCCCACCCAGTTTGGATTTGGCAAGGGCAGATCTTGCCTGTTGAATCTGGTTGACTTTTTTGAAACTGTTGCCAAGGCACTGGATGAGGGAAAGTCAGTACATACAGCTTACCTTGCCTTGGCCAAAGCCTTTGACACAACCCCCACCCAGACATCATCAAAAAGCTAACACAACTTGGAGTAAATCCCTGTGTCATGAGGTGGGTGGCCAACTGGTTCACTGATAGAACCCACAAGGTCAAAATAGATGTCTCCACCTACAACAGTAGACCTGTCACTAGTGGTGTTCCCCAGGAATCTGTCCTGGGATTCCTGCTGTTTGGCATCTACTTCTCAGAGGTCCTGGCAAAGACAAAAGGCCTGTGGCTGACCAAGTTTGTGGACAACTGTAAGTTGGGTGCTATCATTGACTCCCCAAATGATGTTAACATACTACAATAAGGTTTCACAGCAACAGATGACTAGTGCCACAGTCATGGCCTTAAGTTAAATGCAAAAAAATGTATTATTGTACCATTTGGCAAAATCATGGCCCCTATTGATTGCCATATCAACGGTAACCCCCTAAACCCACAACCTGTGGTGAGAGACCTAGGCACTCAGGTTGATAATAATCTCACATCTGACCACCATGTAGCAGCAACGGTCAGAAAAGCCTTTTACATGGTTCATCTCATAAGTGTAAAGGGACTGCATCCAGAAAAAAGGAGGTTATTACCTCTCTGTGCTCTTCCCTCTTTAGGCCAATAGTTTAGTGCAATGCCTCATTTTGTATGTACCTCACCAAATGCCTGCACCAACTGGAAAGGCCACAGAAATACTTCACAAAGAGAATCCATGGCCTCAAGCACCTGTCCTGTGTGGACAGGCTGAAATCACTATCACTCTACTCAGTATCATACAGATTACTCAGAGGTGATCTGTGTCTCACCTACATGGCAATCTCAGGCCCTGCTCTACTAGAGATGCTCCATATCTGTAAGTCTAACTCCTTATACATCACCTGATTGAAATGCCTAAATCCAATATGTGACATTAACAAAACCTGCTGGAGAGACAGGTTTGTCTCTCAGAGGCTGCCCCACCTCTGGAAGAGACTTCCCATACATGTCAAGCAAAGTACATCGCTGACCCTGTTCAGGTACAACCTTGATGAGTGGATGAGAAACCACAAATTTGTCCCAGGGGTTCCACCTGTGCCCCTCACTGATAGGGGTGACAGATGCTGACTGAGGTTTCTTTTTTGGGGATAAACTCATGGCTAGGCTTGTAAGGGCCCCATCTTCTCTGATCCTATGATCCTATAACCAAATGGGATAGGTTATTTCAAGTAGAAAAAGGGAAGTTGGCTATTCTTAAAGTGGCCCACAAGAGCTGCTAGCCTAGTACGTACCTAAGAACCTATGAACCTAATTGTTTCACAAGTAAATGGGCCACTGGAAAGGGTAGGTAGATTATTGGATGTATTATTGCAACCATATGTTAAATGTTTCCCTTTAAATGTACTTTTTTGATGAGGTGAAGAAAGTTTGCTGGCAAGATGGTATTTTTAATAACAGTAGATGTAGTATCAATACATAGTCTATACAACATGTACTTGGAATATAGACTGTGAAAAATAGTTGTGCAGGATGAGAATTTGCTGTATTTGTTATTGTACTTTTGTTTGAAACATATTTTTTTTTCTTTAATGGAAAGTTTTTCCTTCAACTAAAAGGAACTGTGATGGGGCATAATTTCCCCCAGTTTATGCAAATATGTTTATGAGTTATATGGAGGAGATGATGTTTCACATTACTGATTATTTTCAGAAGAAGATGGTATTTTTTAATTGTTGTATAGACAATTTATTTTTTATATTAGGGGCACACAACAGGAGTTTGAAACTTTCTTTCAAGGCATTAATAATAATAGGGTTGAAATTTCTTCACAAGTAATATTCAAAGGGAGCAGATAGACTTTTTGGATGTAAGTGTGTATATAAATGAAGGTAAAATTCATACGAAGTTATACAAATAATATTTTTTTATCAGCTAAAAGTTCTCTTCTAAGATATCTTATTGACTCATTTCCATATGGAGAACTATTAAGAGCTAGGATATTATGCTCAAAGGAGAAACAGTTTCAGAGTGAGGCACAGTACCTACGGAAAACATTTTATCATCAAGTAAATTTGAATAGATTCCTGTCTATAATTAATGAACAATAAAAAAAAAAATAAAAAAAAAATAATGAGAAATATAAAAGTCCATTTAAAATCAGTTGTAATTATATGGTAAAATAAAAAAGGATTATTTTTTTGTAATATCATGCCTCTTTTGCAGAAGGCAAGGGAGGATAGTTAAAAATATTGATATATTACTTCTGCTGATAGAGTGTTAGGGCCCTTAGTTAATTTAGAACTAATAATATCCAGAAATTCTTTAAGTATAGGAGAAAATGTTGTTCATTCAGATACTAACTTCAGTTAGAAATAATGAATCTGCAGTGGTTTATAATCATAGAGACTCTAGTAGACAGAATGACATTAATGGCCATGTGTTTAATGCTATGGGATTTAGGGGTTGTTATACTAAGTGAGTGGTCAATGTTCCATACTGCCCTTGTAAATTGTTTTACAGAAAATAGATGAGAAGGTAGTTTTGTAAACAAGTCCAAGAACATATAAGGGATATTAAAATAATAATATAGATAATCCAGTGGCAGTACATTTTTTTAGAACAACATGGGGAATCCTGAACCTCTGCATCATTTTATGTACTGTTATAAAGATGCAGATCTGTATTTGAATATATCTGATAAGGTGTTAATGAAACTAGTTTGTTATATTATTTGTTTATGGACTACTGGCTTCTGGGGCATTAAATAATGAACCATGTATGAAGTTTTTAATTATATCTTAAATGGTGTCTGTGCAGTAAAATAATGAAGCTTTCTGATTTTCTGGAAGTGAGTCTTTGTGTGTTTTAAAGAAGAACTGAATTTTAATTATTCATGTACTTTGAAGGCATGATAGCTGAGAAGTTTGTGTGTGTGTGTTTTACTGTTGAGAAAAAATAACTAATGTTTTTGTGATTTTAACAGGCTACCCGTAATATTGTATATGACTTTTTAGAGTTAGTTGTAAGCATGAAGTAATCATCTACAAACAACTTGATCTTAAGCCTTGCACACATTCCCATCCCATGACAGCTTTTGAATTCCTAAATTTGCTTGCTACTGATTTCATACCAAATAAGGATAATAATGGTAATGGTGGCAAACCGTGGTTATGCCCTCTTTTTGTAGAGAAAATGGTGATGATACTGTATTATTAGTCCAGAACAAAGTAGCTGGAGTTCATATGTAATTTTTACACTTTTAATAGGAACTTGAGGAACTCCCCCGACTATCCATTATATGCCATAGCCAAGTCTATTTTATAGTATCATATGTATATTCAAAGTCCATATCAATTGCCTGCCAAGTAAATGAGTGAGAATTTTAACTTATCTGAGAGTAATTAAACAAGGTCCTAATGTGGACTGTACTACACCTAGGCTTACAGAGACATGTCGGTCTTTATAAATATTTTTAAGTATTAAAGGGTTTGTCCATTACTGGTGTATCATGTAGTTTTAAATGTTTAAAATTTAAAACTATTTTTAATATTTGAATTCATTGAATTCTGCATTAATGTATATTTTCTGTATATATTGCTGTAATCAAACTAGATTCCTGCTTTTATGTATATATTCTGTATATGTTACTATATTTACTATCTGTAACACTGTTTCTGCTTCTGTACTAATTAATGTTTATATTTTTTTCTGTATCTTGTTGGAGCTTTTCCCCCGGGGCCTCCACTGAAAATGGGCTCTTTTAGGCCCAGTGGACTTATCCCGGTAAACAAATGCAATAAATAAATAAATATTTTTTTTAAAGTGTGCAGGTAATTTGGTAATCTACAGAATACATACAGTACTATACTAAACAAACAGGTGTCAGGAAATGTCATCTCTCTCTTAGTATTAATATCGTGATAATAATGTGACAGAAAAGGCATAAGATCCTGCATAAATGCATCTTTGCTTAACTCATCAGGTGTATGGGCTTTACTTGTAGGACTCATTTGTAAAGTATCTGTTATTTCATCAGTTGGCTTGGGATTAGCTCATGCTGTTACTTCCTTGGTGGTATGGTGTTGTATTTTATGTTATTAATATTTTGTTTTATCTTACCTATAGTATTCAGAGGCTTTCTGTCATATAGATTCTTATAGAATTTAGGAATTGCATTGTTTAATTGATCACCGTTTACATTTCATGTTTATTCTTTAAACCTTTAATGCATGTGAGTTCTCCTCTTGCTCTCAGCTATTATACTAAGGACATTTCCTCTTGAGCCCAAGCAGCTGGAACAACCTAAATAGCTAGAAGTTGTTGTGCCTTTCAGCTTTTCCCGGTTAGGGGTCGCCACAGCGGAACTCCAGTCCACTAATGATTGGCAGTTGATTTTTACGTGCTGAGTTGCTGGCCCTGACGCACAACCTTCAACGAAGGTACGCCCATCCACGCATGTCTCCACATAGAAGACACTTTAGCTGAGAATCGAACAGGACAACGTCTTACGGTGAGGCGACAACGTTACCGCAGCACCACCACTGCAGTATACCTAAATAGCTAGAAGTACAAATGTTAAATAACTAAATAAATAGATAGATAGATAGATAGATAGATAGATAGATAGATAGATAGTTAGATAGATAGATACATAGATATTTGTAACAAGCATTGGTAGCATAATAACAAAGCACCATGCCTTTTTTAGTATAGAACTCTATTTGTCTATGTTAAATATAAAGACAGAATGAGAAAATACATTTTATGTATAGTAATTACAATATCAGCACTGTTTCACTGTATATATATATATATATATTGTGCTGCAGATTGAGAGGAAAAGGAAGTCCAACAAAAGTGGGAAATATTGGTAGTAGAATGCCCTAAGCATGTAGATTGGGAAGAGCTGTTAGTGAAAGAAGTCAATGTTACGTAGACAGAGAGAAAGAGTGAAAATCGGAGTGAGAGAGAGAGAGTTGCTAGAGAAGAGGATGGATGAGTGTAGGTTTAATTACTTTTAAATTTCCTAAAGGGCTGTTTTACTTTATTAGATGGGATAGCAACTTTGACTGTAATTAAATTATAAATAAATAAATAATGTAGCAGATTACATAAAGAATATTAGGTGATGTGGCTGTTAGGGAAAGATTTACAGTGAGCTTCCTTAAAAAGATATTTCTTGAGTGAAAGTCTGAATGTGGGTCGGAGGTCATTGATGTCAGCTTTCTTGGGAAGGATTGCCAAATCTGAGGAGGTGTCACTGAAGAGGAGTAGTTTGTACAGTGCAATTTATTATGAGGAGTTAGTCCCAAGATATGTGGTAGAGCAAGAGGGAGCCCAAACATTTAGTTAGTCTCCTCCATGAAGAAGGGGAATGAAACTAGATTGAGTACTTTGTAAATAAGTGAGGCCATAAGTGGAGTGACCCCGTGCTTAAAAGGGAGCCATTTTGCTCTACTTAGTGCAGAGCAATTACATTACCTTTTAAGGTGAAAGGGTACTGAATCTGCAAATACTAATGACTTCCCATTTTAGAGAAGTTTGTTTTTGCTGCTGTTGCAGTGATGGGTATCCCACATTTGAGATGTGCAAGAAAAAACAGCTTTTCCAATTGCAATTTCTCCTTATGATACTAGGAAATGGGATCATTACTTTGCCCAAAAAGCAGTCTGTTAATTTTGGTTTAGGTAACGTGTATATAATGTTGAATGTTTGATGCTTGATCCACATAGACGCGTAGATTTCTGAAGTCAGGAGCTCTTTCAATGCCTTTCACTTGTTTGTGGAATATTTGCGAGTTGTACGGTACTATAGCATAGTTTTTGTTGTGTCCCAAAAACTCATAGATTTAGTTCTTTTTTAGCATTTAGAATGAGTTTATCAATGAATCAGTCAGATAGCTGGCTGACACCCTGCTCTGTGTCTTTATTTATTGCAGAATTGCAGGAGGAGAGGCAGTTAGCTCTGTAAATGACCATATCATCTGCATATAGAATTTCTGAATATCTGGGATGTTTATGGAAGTTTGTTGACAAAAAGTATAAGAGGAGGCAGAACTGATCCTTTTAGGGGAAGATTAGCCTAAGAAGACTTGCAACTGACTATATGAACTTTAAAGCATCAATTTTGTAATAAGTAAGTAAACCATGCCAGAGTCTGTGAGTTAATTCTTCCTGTAAATAGAGACCTTTGAAAGGGTGAGTGGTCTACAGAAGTGAAATCCTTTATCAGATCTATAAATGCAGCTCTTGCTAGCAGGATGTCATCTAAGAGGGTTGGTAAGGATGTTACTGTGCTTCTATTACACCAGAAGCCGTACTGTTGTGGAGAGAGCACTTTGTATTAATCAATGTATATGGATTATAGATCAAAACTAAAACTTTGTTTTTAAGATATTCCTGGTGGTATATAAGAGAGGGATAGACCTGGATTTATTTATTCAGGTGGGCTTGGATATTTTTGGTATATGCTTAACCATTACAAATTTCCATTCAGCAGGCATAGTATTGTTAGTAAACTGCAGATTGGATAGGTGACCGAGGGCAGTACTATGTGATCCCTGGAAAGCAGAATGAATCAGTGCAGGAGGCCACTGGGTCCTGGTGAAGCACCACAATGAGGTTTAACTATTGTGTTTCTATATCCTTTATTTTTATCCTTTTAAAGTTGAACAATTGGGTATATGAAGTGGATTCAAAGCTGCTCTGTTGCTGGTTGTGTGCAAAATTAGGTGGAAACAGACGAAAGGAAAACACTTTAAGCAATACTTCTGAGTTACTGCAGAGATGAATATAGTATCAGTGTCTATGGTGTTTTATGTTGCAGAACATCCTGCTATATTTGTTCACAAATTTCCAGAATGTACTGATTATTTTAAAGTGAGGTTTGAGATGCTTTTTGGACATTAGATTATATTTTCTTATTGTTTTTTTTTTTTGCCAGTTTTTTAAGTTGATGAACTTCTGTCTTGTTTTTTAAAAAAACAGGGGAGTATTTCCACTGATACCAAGCTTGACCAGAGCATTAAGCTATTTGGTGATCCAGTGTTTTTTTTTTTTTTTGCTTTAAGAATTTTAAACACTGTAGGAAAACCTGTTCTGTAGATAAATTAGGGTATTTATAAATCAGGAAACTACAAGTGATGTTTTTTAAATTGCTAGAATAGTTTCCAAAGTCATTGCTGAGAGTTCAGTCTTTAAGGCTGAAATTTTGGTCTGTATTTTAGGTTGAATGGCAATTGGTGTTGATAGAGGAAGCTTTTTGTTAGTAATTTTTAGGATGAAGCTTAAATATAATAGTCACTAAAAGATGGGGGGGGGTATGGGTAAAGATGAGATCTTATTTTGGATGTTTGTGATAATCAACTAAGAGGATATGGTTATTTTAAAATTGGGTCTTGTGGATTTTTTGATTATTTGGGTAAGGCCCTAATCTACAAGAAAGTCTAGGCTTTAAATGTTGATATTGTTAGAGGTTTATGTTAAAGCCTCCAATGATAATTATGTATTTAAAAGTTTTGTATTCTTACAGAATTTTACTAATGAATGATTTAGCTTATGATGGAAAGACAGAGGTGGGAAATATACTACCAAAGGGGTTTATCGGGCAGTTAACACAGATGATTAAATCTCCAAACTGAGATAATTAAGGCTCCAAACTGTAAATGAATTGCTTTCTGTAGTCCTGGGTACAGGGCTTCATTCTTTTCATCTTTAGTTTCTTACAGTGTGATTATGACCAAGTCACTTAACCAGACAGTGCTCTTGAGTCATCCCTAAAAGGGGGCACTCGTGTCCTGTGGCCTTACCTAGATAACACATGTATAGAAATGAAAACAAAAAAAAAATGAAAGAGTAGTGAGGAATTTAATGGAATGCTGAGTGTAAGCCAATTTGTCATTGTTATTTAGACATAAACGTTAAGCTTTAAGTGAGGCTATACAGTTATCTTTAATAAGATTTGTCATTGTTATTTAGACATAAACGTTAAGCTTTAAGTGAGGCTATACAGTTATCTTTAATAAGGAAGAGAGTTCACTCCCCTATTGTGTTACTTTGTGATGCATTAAGCAGGTTATTGTACCCACAAAGTGATGGCTGAGATCTGAGGGTGCCTTTTTTACCTAGAGTTCTGTGATAGCAACAATATCAGAAGACTGGGAGGGGGTTAAGGAATGTGTGCAGTTGTACAAGTTTATTTATTAAACTACCAGCTCTGAATAGTGCTATTTTAACCATGGAATTATTGTTGGGAGGGTATTATAGTTTGCCAAAGTAGCTAGATTTGTGTATGATTTGTGTTGATGTAACTTTGTATTAATAAGATACCAATGAGAGAGGTTAGATGAATGGTAAAGCTTAATAAGTTGTCATGGAGAATGCAGTCTATTTGCCTTGTCACTTTATGTCTTTGTGTTTGAACTACAGTAGAGGCTGATGAATGGAAAGTTTTGGATTGAACAGTATTCTGTTGGTTCATGAAATGACAGTTTATGGAAAGTTATGCATTCTGTATTAGTCACCGACTACGGTTTAATAGATTCAAATTGAAATTAAAGGTGTCTGGGATGTGGTAGTTTCGCTGGGTATCATGGAAAGTAGAAATATGTTACAGAGTACAACAAATGTGAAGTAAGTGGAGTCCTGTATTCATTGTGGTCAGATTTAATGGGCAAGAAATATTCAATGACTGGTCTGCTATAACTGTAAATGACAGAACTAATATGTGGAATGTAGACTTTGTTAGCTTTGTAGGATTTATTGTGGTCTGTTTGAAACAGTGTTATGAGAAGTAAAATGAAAATTATGTCATTTTATATGTATTAAAGAAGACTGCTGTATGTATGTTTGTGATTTGAAATATGAGAATGAACTGTAATTAGCCGACAGGCTAAGATATTTTGACACAGAAGATGAGTACATTGGTGGGGATTAATTTGGAGACTATGCACTGTGGAAGCAAATATATACTGTAGCTTTAGGTGGGAGGGTTTTAAAGTCAAAAGATTAAGGAATTTCAAAAGTATAAAACTGGAGAGAGGTGGGCTACCTGAGGACATGGGGTGGGAGATGAGAGAAAAAAAGCTGGAATACCTTATATGCAGAGGGAGTCAATCTACAAATGAGTAGAAATCCTATGCTTTCAGTTTAGTGGGAGATTCTTAAATTAATTTATCTGAGGTCTTACTTGCCTATTTATTTTGTTTAATTAAATCTTTGTTTTAAAATGTTGTTTTACTGCACTCTGTGTAAAGCTCATGGGTTATAAATTCTGCCTCTCTTTACCACTTTTTAACATGCTATATATGTCTTTATATGATGACTGAAAATAAAGTTTAACGGAATTCCAGCCTACCTTGGGTAGTACATTACCATATGGTTCAGATCATAAACAATTGAATTATTCTTAATATACAATATGGATTCAGGATTTTTAAGAATAGTTGGATTCATTCCCCACATAGGTGGTTTTGAACATTCACAAAAAGATGTTTTCATTGTACTAATATTGTGATCAGGAATGAAAGAAGGGATTGTTTTAATTAAGCTGATATTAGTTTATCATTCTTTATTTAAGCAATAACCCATGCCTGGGTGTGGGTAATGCTGGATTTACCCACGGTTGGTGTGGTTTGATCACGAGGGCGAAGCCCGAGTGGCCAAACAAAGACAACCGTGGATAAATCCAGCATTACCCACACCCAGAAGTGGGTTATTGCTGTTATACAATGACATTATTTAACAAAAAATACTTACTTTTCTTAAATAATGGCATTGTATAATGCCTCCTTGCTGCCCTTCTGCAGCTGTCCAGTATTCTGCGGCAGTTCTGATATACTGCGCATGCGTATGGTTACGCAGTACATCAGAGCTGTGTGTGGAAGCAGTGGAGAAAGGAAGATCTCCATTGCTTTTTAAAAGGTGTCTCGCTATGTTAAAATAGTTTAACATAGCGAGATATCTTAAAAAAAAGCAACGTAGATCTTCCTTTCTCCGTTGCTTTTTTTAAAGCTGTCTCGCTATGTTAAAAGAGTTTAACATAGTGAGACAGCTTTAAAAAAGCAACGGAGAAAGGAAGATCTCTGTTGCTTTTTTCTACGATTCCTCGCTATGTTAGATGAGTTTAACATAGCGAGATAACAGCAATGGTGCTTTTCCATTCTCTGTTGCTGTCCAACACAAAAAAAAAAAAAAAAAAAATGGAAAAAGTCCGGGCGACCGGACCATTTTCCATTAGTATAAGTCTGATTTACAATGGGTATGCTGACCAATCAGCATGCACGTTTTGGAATATTAATGTGGGGGTCGTTGTATAATAAGAAATAATCAAGTTTGCTACTAGATTATTAATAATTTTAGATGCATAGTTTTCCTGGCATGATGTTTATCTTGTTTTAGAAGATAAATTTGTTCTGTGCTATAAGATTCAATGCGACATGATCAATATACATAGTAATATAGAGTACATGGAAATATGAGCTTGATTAAAGCTAGGTAAGTGTGTGATTTTTTTGTAATAAATGTAGAAATCAATGCATTCACCAGTATAATTTTTTAGAGCCAGTATTATTATTGTCTAGTATGCTGAAATCACATAATAATTATACTACAATTTTCCTGTCTTCAGAAGAAATATAGTGCAGATAGAACTAGTTAGATGTCTATATAGACTATTCTGATGAATATCTGTAGAACAACAATTTTCAGTCAAAAGTTATTGGTTTAAATTTGTTTCAGTATAGAAGATACATAGATGATTTGTTTTTCTTTTGAAGTAATACTATGGATAATTTTAAAATATTCTTATATGAATTAAATCAGACTACCATATTTTTTAATTTTACAGTAGGTGACATCAGTGAAACTATTCATTTTTTGGAATTAGTTATTACTATAGATATAGCTGAGGGTTGTTTTTGCAAGACTTTTGTAAATAATTATTTACATAGTTCAAGCCAATATCCGCACTTTATGAAACATAACCTTGTTAGAGGGCAATTTATAGAATTGTTAGTGATGACACTAACTTTGAAGAAGAGATGCTGATTCTTAAATCTATGTGTTTTAGACTGGGGTTACTCTGAAGGCAAGGTAGATGAAATTATTAATGAAGTGAGTTTTAAGAAATGGGTAAAATTGCAACCAGTTTTAATAAGTGGTTTTAAACAGAAACAAAAAGATGGCAATATTAATATCGCTCTAATTAGAGTTTTCCATTGCCTATCAGCCTTGACATGAAAGGTATGAAAAATGTGGTTACTGAGAATTGGAAAATTGTCACAGGCACTCATGATTTGGTTTCCACTTTAAGAATGAATCCAATGCTGGTATTCATAGTGATTAGCATAAATGCATTAAGGAATTCGGGGGGGGGGGGCAGTACAAACAGGAGCAGCTGAACTATGATTGATAGAGGCCATTTACACCAATTCTCAGTGTCCTTGAATGTTGCTATGCAAATGAGCAGATAATTAGGAGGGTGGCCTAATGGTTAAGGTGTTTGCCTTGCAAACACAAGGTGCAGGGTTTGAGTCTCACAAGGGACAATTGGCTAGGCTTAAAATGGCTTGCAAGGGCAGTTAGCTTAGTATGAATCTATGAAATAGTAATGAGGAGTATTATAAATGTTCATATGTTAGTTAAGATTGTTTTACACCATTTGCAATAGTCAGTTTTTCACACTTTCCCACGCTTGTTGCAGATGTGCTATAAAAAGGGAAGCCATGGCAAATCTATCAGAGATGCAATTGATGAACATTTTTTATTTTTTTATTTGTTTTTTTTTTATTTATTTTACATTTGCTTACTGGGAAAGTCCAACTGGACAAAAATCCTTTTTCAGAGGAGGCCCGCGGGGAAAGGCTCCACATTTAACATGTAACAATGATTATAATTACAAATACAAGGTTTACATATACATGACTTGATATTTGTGTTAGATGTTTAACATTGGATAAAAAAATGCATTCATGTAAATATTCTTATTAATGGCATTGTTGCATAGTCTAGTACAGAAAAAGAGAAAATTCTTCTTTAAAAAAATGAAGAAATCTATCAGGAAAATCAGTGACTTATAGAATGTAAACCATGTATTATTAATAACAATTGGTGTGTGAGCAATTTTCCTAGCTATACTACATTTACTGAGAGCCTGTAGTAGGAGGAGATAAGTAGAGTATAGCTATTGAAACATAATTGCAACTTAAAGAAAATTGTTTTACTGCAGCCCTTGAATAAACACTTTAGATTGTAATAGGAATGGGTAGAAGTAAGTTGAAAGGTGAGATGTGATCTGATTTGTGTGAAGAACTAGTTACCTAGAGAAAGAGTGTTTAGAGTAAACAGGACATTGCACTGGAATTCTTTTCTTATCCAGGATTTGTATAGGAGCATAGCCACATGTTGGTTAAATGAGACTTAAGAGCTATATTGAAGTGGGATAAATTGGTAATAGATATTATTTCTGATGGTAAGCTATTCCAGATTTTAGCTGTGTAGTTTGAGAAAAGGGAGTTGTCTGATTTATTGTTAGCTTTGGTAACACTTCACAGTGATTTGCTACTTGCGCAAAGTACACATTTGTTAGAATAAGGAGTTAATACATTTTGAAGTGCTGGTGTTTTTTCAGGTGTTATGTGCCAACCGCAGTTAGTGATAACTTATTAGTTGAGGGAGTTCTAGCCAGTTCGTTTGTTTGAGAGCAGTGGAATGATGTGTCGTAGAGCTGATGTCACTAGCACATTTTGTTATAGCAGGATTCTAATTTGTCTAAATCTGATTTCCTAAGGTTTGTGAGAATTTGTGATGCATAGAGAAGAGTTGAGATAAGATGTGTTCTAGCTATAGTGGTTTTTGTGTTATTAGTGAAATATTTTTTTTATTTCTATAAAATGTCCCTTGTTTTTTGTGGACTTTCTTAATGGTTTGCGCAATATGGATAATTTCAAACTGCTCTTGATTGTGGTGAGCTTTGCTTTTTTGAGTCAGAGTTGCTTGCCTTGTTCAGGCCAAGACCTCTTGTGCCCAGCACTGCTTGCCTGCTGAAAAGGTGAAATATAAGCAAAGAATTACTTATTATAACTTTGATAATCATTAATTTTGATAGGTTTAGAGTGGACAGAGATATTATAAGGGTCTTAGTGGGCATGTTTGACCTCCATGGGCACAGTGGAGGAATGCGTGGACTTCCTATTCTTGTGGACGCCAAAGTATGTATAGCCCTCACTATGCTTATGACAGGGACCATGAAGAGACAGAATATGGTCACCTTGGGGATCTCACAGGCTTCTGCTTCTAGGATACTTAAGGAGTTCCTTGGTGTGCTCTTGGCATATGTGGATCAGTCCATCTATGTCTTAGTGTCACCTCAAGACCAAGCTTGTACTATACATATCTTTTATGGGATGGATTTTCCTGAGGTACTTGGTATGATAGATTGCAACCATGTTGCAATAAGGGCCCCCTCATGGTCTACAGGGTGAGCAGTACCACAATAGGAAGGTTTTCCATTCAATCACTTGCCAGGCAGTGTGTGATGCATAGGGGTGCATCATCAATGTCTTTGCTCAGCATCCCGGCAGTGCATGTGATTCTCATATTTGGCACACTAGCTCACTTTACCACCTCTTCCTGCATGGTAAATTCCTGCATGGATGCCCAGTGGTCATCTTGTTGATATGTTAACATTTTTTAAGTAACTGGTTATTTTTGTTAAATGTAATTGCTGTATAATAATCTGTATTTTCTTATTTTTGCTCCCCTCTCTCACTTTTTCACTTTTTGTGTTTTAAGTGGATGCAATATATCCACTGGAGCCATAGCCAAGACTCTGGAGGGAAATCCTTCTGAGGTGTGGAAGAAAAGTATAACACATCCCAGTCTCAGACCCATATTGTGATTGAGAGTGTCTTTGGCTTCATGAAGAACCATTTCAGGTGCCTGGATGAGTCTGGGGGTGCCCTTCAGTATGACCCAGCTTCTGTGTGTAGGATGCTCATTGCCTGTTGCATTCTGCATAATATGATCATGTGCCAGTTTGGGGTGAAGTGGCCCATGCTGTTACTGGAGCTCCCAGTTCTAATCTCACTTTGACCAATGATGAGCAGCTGGCAGCAGTAATACGGGACCCATCGGCAGGCTCATGCAAGACATGAGGCCGCACAGGTTAAGAGGCAGCATCTAGTCCAGAGCTATGGGCCAGGGCATTCAGGTTAGTATTGTCTTTTGTTTAAAAAAATTATATTGTATAATTCATCCAAGCTGTGATACCTGTGGGCTATGCTGTGTGGTGCATGGTCTACCATCAGTGTTCATCTGACATTCTCTCTCATCTTAAAATAGTATTTTCTTAAAAGCTGTTTGCCTGAGTGCTCACTGAATCCTGCCCAGTGATGTTGAAAGGCAGCAAATCAATAAATAAGTCAACAGATGCACATGCTGCATTTAATAACTTTTTGGTTTAATTATTTATTTACTATGCAAGAGAAAGCAGTACTGTCAACAGTGAAAGATTTAAGTTTCATTTGCAATTTCTGTATAAAAAATTATATTGCACTGCACATCAGATTTCTTTTTTTAGTCTCGTTCACAATATTTATGAGCTAAGAATCTTTCATCACTTGTGCAGTGATGAAGGTGTACTGGCTATCAGTTAAGTGTATATGGCAGAAGGATTATTTCACTATGTCATTTCTGTATGATGTTGTGGACCTGGAAATGTTGGCTCATTGCTGTTGTGATTTCTTATCTAACTGTATATGCAATGGTAATGTATCTATCATTGCTTTTTGTACCACAGTAAAGTTATGTACTTAAAAGATGTACCTAGACTTCCTTCCTACCCATGATACAATTGCTTTTAAACAGATTTTAAAAGATTGCAATTTCAGGATATGGTGAAAGTAATAGCTGAAAAGGGAATAACTTATATGTCCACCCCCACTCCCAACTAAACATTATTTCCAGAACATAGACGTATTTATCAATGAATATGTCACAGTAGCTCCAGGACAATTGAGTCATACACATCTTCTATTGATAGACCTGGTGATGCTACAACTGATCTGGAGGATAGATTACCATGAGAGCTGTAAGGTGAGTTTGTGCATTGGTATGATCCAGAGAAGGAAGATGATCCTCCTTCCTTGATCTGATCCTGCTGTGTTACCGTGACATTGAACTGGAACATGAGGTTCTCCTTTGTGTAGATAACCATTTACATGGCTGTGAGAAATGTGTTGTGATTGCTTACTGTGTGTCGCTCATCCCTCTACAGTTAGAAGACAAGCAGGCAGGGTAGTTCGTTTAGGATGCTTTATTATATAAAAACACATCAGGATGAATAGAACCATCAATAAACATAAACAAACTGATTAACAGACAGAGCTTACACACATGCATGCTTACATCTCAACAGCTTACTAAAAAATGGCACTCTCACGTGCTCACTACTCATACACTTGTACATGCCCATAGGAGTTTTCTTAAAGAGACATACACACATTGATCTACACTGTAGGTACTAATATTATTCTGTTAAGAGACAATATTAGTATCACGTGATCTCCCCCCATATGTCCAGAAAAGGTCCATCCCCGTCCACTTGTAAAACTGATTCCAGGTAGACTCTGGTATGTCCAAACCAGTGTATAAATGGAGGCTGCAACCGGTGCCTGGTGTGCCATCATGCTGCACATCAGTGACACTGTGGTATTATTCCTGCTCCCCACCAATTCTAAGTAATGTTGGAAATCTTCACACATACCCTGAAGGACTTTCACCATTTCTAGCTGACTCTCTGTTGCACTGTTTTGAGCCCTAACTATGTCACAGCACATTCCATGTTGTGCAGCCAATGCTTTACATGTTTCTTGAGGCAGTTCAAAGTAATTTCTCTGTCTGACATCTATCTGTAATGTTGTCACTATGTCAAAACTGGCCTCAGGCTGCCTGCCTTCATCCTCAAACTGTTCTTCTGTGTGTGGAGACACTGGTTTAGACATACAGGTTTGTCCTGGTGTACAAGCGTGAGTGGAATGTCAGCCTGTGTTTGACTTAGTGGTGGAGTGTCACTTTCTGTAGCATTACTAACATGTTGTGAGATAAGAGAGTCTGTCAGTAAACTAGGAGACTGCCTGCCACTTCCCCCGGGTTGCTTCATAAATACTTCATCATCATCATCATCAGCAGCAGCAGCAGCAGCAGCAGCAGCTGAAACATCCATTCCACTGCTGACATCATCCATATTTACTGGTACAGTTGAACTGTTTGTTTGTCTGTTATCTGTAATGTTGTCACTATGTCAAAAGTGGCCTCAGGCTGCCTGCCTTCATCCTCAAACTGTTCTTCTGTGTGTGGAGATACAGGTGTAGACATACAGGTTTGTCCTGGTGTACAAGCGTGAGTGGAATGTCAGCCTGTGCTTGACTTAGTGGTGGAGTGTCACTTTCTGTAGCATTACTAACATGTTGTGAGGTAAGAGAGTCTGCCAGTAAACTTGGAGACTGCCTGCCACTTCCCCCAGGTTGCTTCATAAATACAACTTCTTCATCATCATCATCATCATCATCAGCAGCAGCAGCAGCAGCAGCTGCAACATCCATTCCACTGCTGACATCATCCATATTTACTGGTACAGTTGAACTGTTTGTTTCTGATGCTGAGTCTGTAAAAGAAATCATTACAACTCATTAACAGCAATGCAACAGCATACAGTATAGCATGCTTATGGTGGTGGTGGTGGGGGGGGGGGTGGAACACATCATGAAGTCTACCTTCATTTTCATTAGCTGCTGATGTACAAGGCTGACCTAACAATGATGAATTTTAACATGTTTAATTACAGCACTATTTGTTACCATTCAATTTTAAACATTTAAAATGTGTATACTTAAAACCAACCTTCAGCAGCTGATGAATGCAAATGCTGCTTCAGACTTTGGTTTAATGGAACAGTGTCCATGTCACCTGTCATTATTCCAGTTGCACCGTCTTCTGTATCATAGCATCCCCACTGATAAAATTAGGGTATTCATCATCTGGTGTTAACTTAATAGGATTTGGAGTGCCCCCCCCCCCCCTAGTGGTCATGGAAATTGCCTGCCTTTGCTTCTAGCATGTCTTACTATATAATTTTGCCATTTTCTTGCAATGTTCCGGTGATCTGTTTCTGCCTCCACCTGTGTTGATTTCAACAACTACTTGGCTCCATGCTTTGCTCCTCTCGGCTTTTCTAGGCCCCCTTTACCAAAAAGAAGTTTGCTTTATGTCTTAAGTGCTGCCATGAGTACACAATTTTCCTCATGGCTAAAGTTGTTATGTCTATACCTGGATCCCTTATTCTCCATCTGTACTACACAAGAAGAAAAAATAGGGAAAAAACATAGGATACAAACACTTGCCACTCTACTGTTTGGATGACATCAACAGATAAAATATAAGTCACTGGTTTGCTCTATTCCTGCCACCAACAAAAATAAATAAACAAGCAAACAGAAATATGATTTAAAACTACACAACTTCTGCTTATTCCATTCTTATGAAAGTAATTACAGCAAAATCAAACCACAGTGCTATCTGCAATTGCCATGTATTCCTTTCCCCACTGACAGTAGTAAAACAACATTTTCACTACGACATACCTCTCAACTATACAGATTTTTGCAGAATGTCCAGATTTTTACCACGTGTTTTTGGTCTGTTCCTACTAAATGATTAAGTTTTGTGACAAATCACTGAGGACTGAAGTCAGAAAAAATGACAGACATTTGAGTTTAAGACTTCATATCATTCAGAAAATTAATGCTATTGCAAAACCTGTCATTCTAGCAACTTCCTATGTTTATAATAGAAAAATTAAAAATTGCTCCTATTTTGGGCCTTTGTCTTCCCACTGTCTGTGGCTTTGTCTAGATTTCTTGCTCTAAGAAGTTGAGAGCTATACACATGTATTTCTATCTTCTGTACAGTACAGATTCTAAGGTGCAATGAACAATTTTCAGATCTATGGACAATCCAAAACTTCTGTAATGATGTATTGTTAACTTATTGCAATTTCAGTGAACAATATCACGTCAAACAAATGCAAGCATTTCCCGTAATAGTTCAAAATGCATTTCAACTGACATTTATGACAGCAACTGTTAATATGCCTCTTATTAAATATTAGAAAAACTGTTGAAGTGAAGCAAAACAACAAAAAACAAAAGCAGGAGGCAAGGCAGTCAGAAATAGCACCAAAACTCCAAGTCCAATGGTAAGTTTATTAAAAATTGAAAATTGAAATCTACTTTAGATTTAAATGAATTATAAAATTAAAAGTTGTCAAGTTGTATGGATATATATATGTTCTAACTTGCAACTAATGTAAAATAACTTCTTTTGTGACTTAAAATTCTTTCACTAGATCACACTAAAGAAATAGTAGACTTGTCTAGTGAAATATACATATAAATCAGTGTTATGAAAATTATGAAAGTATAAACAAACATAATCTGAAAATACTATCTCATGTAACTTTTTAACTTTAGGATTGCTGCTATGTTGCAGTTCTCATTTAAACCTGGGTCACTGAATGCATCGAGCCTTATTTGCCATTCCAATTCTCTAAATTCTAGCATCAGTGTAAGTGGACCACCTCTGATGCTAGGTGGTATGTGGTCAATGGCCATAAAATGAAATTTATGGCCAGGATTTCTGGAAATGTGTTTTGATAAGGCACTGTCCATTTTCCCGGTTCTAATTGCATAGTTGTGTTGGTAGATCCGCTCCCGGAATTTCCGGTCGGTTTTGCCTATATAGAATCCGGGACAGTAGTCACAAAAAGCTGCATACACCACTGATCTGGTCTCACAATTGGTTTTGTGGTGGATTGTGTATCTTTTATTTCTGATGGTAAATGTTTCACCTGATTTTACTAGCCCACACCAGTTACATGAGCCACAATTAGCAGAGCCCTTGTACCTAGTAAAGGAGTTCATAGAGTGGTTCCTTTGTAGGATTTCCTTTATATTGGTACCTCTTCTATAGACTACTCTTGGGCAAGCCCCTAGCTTGTTCGATAAGAAAGAGTCACTATTGATGAGGTACCAGTTCTTACAAATGGAAGACCATATTAATTTAGATTCCATGTTGAAGGTAGAAATGAAGCTAGTTGGAAATTTCTTGTCCCCCTTCTTCACTATTCTTTTATCTAATCTGTTGTAGATTTCGATTTCGTTCCCACCTTCTACTATATCAGATGACATAACGGGTACATCCATTTGCATGTTTTCATCCAAAAGTGGCTTGTAGAAGCCAGTGGATCTTTTAGTGTCAACTTCTTCAATGATCATGTCAACAAGGGTTACTGGGTACCCTCTGTTGGTAAATAGATCTCTCAAGAAATTACATTCCTTTTGAAAAGCTGTGTAAGTACTGCACATTCTCACTGCTCTGACCACCTGTCCTTTGATAATGGAGCGTTTTTGTTTATAAGGGTGGAAACTGTAAAAGTGCAGTAATGAATTGCAATAAGTTGGTTTTCTGAAAATCATGGAGCATAACTTTCCTCTTGTTGAATCTTTGACCAGTTTGCCATCCAAGTAATCGATCTCATTCATGGAAAAATGGTGAGTAAATTTAAGGAAAGAGGTTGTTTGATTGATATACTTGACTAGCGTTTCTGCTTCTACGGCGTCACCCCGGAATAGTATAAAAATGTCATCAAGAAACCATGTATAAAAAGTCAAGTGATGTTTAAATTCAGGATGATCCAATATGAACCTCTTTTCCCAAAAAGCCATGAAGAGATTTGCCACACTTGTTGGGGACCCCATAGCAATTCCTTGTTTTTGAAGATAATGTGTTTTGTCAAAAATGAAGAAGTTGGAACTTAGGATAATATCTAATCGTTCCGTAACTAAATCAATATCATTCTGTGGAGCTCCAAGATCTTTCAGCAGAAGTCCTATCCACTCAGTGGCTTCCTGGTGTGGAATAGAAGTGTAGAGATCCACTACATCGATGGTTAGGAAGTTGTTTCTTGAGTCATATTCGATGTTATTAATGCTAGATAAGAGAGACCAGGAGTCCTTGCATACAACTGGAATCAATGTGATATATTTAGCAAGGATATTGTCAATCAGTCTAGCAGAAGGATGGGTCATTGAAGACCTACCATCAATTAAGGCTCTCATCGGGGGGTTCCCAAGATCTTTATGGATCTTGGGAATCCCGAACATAACTGGTACTTTTGGGAATGCGATGTCTATGAAGTTATACGTGTCGACATCTATCTTACCTGTTAAAAACAGGTCTCTGTAGTAGCCTCTATTTCTTTTGTAGGTCAGATTCATCTCATTAAGGGAAGATGGACTGTATGCTGGAGAATCCAAGACAATGGACATTTTTTCAACATATTTCCAATTATCCAGAATTACCAATCCACCCCCTTTGTCAGGCTTAATGACTCGAACAGAAAGTTGGCTGAGGTGGTTCAAAGCTTGACTTTGCTCCTTAGTTATATTAAACATGGAAGAGTTGTTGTTATATCTACCAGGCCTGAACAGGTGCCTCAAGTCAACTTCACATGCTTTTTCAAAATTGAGTAAACTTGTGTGGAGAGGTGGGTTGAACACACTGGACAGTTTTAACCCAATGTGGGGGACAGGGTTTTCATCGTTATAAAGCACATCTAGATTGAGCCTTCTAACAAAACATTTCAAATCCATGATTGTTTCAGTTAAATTACAATGCCTGCTCGGAATAAATGTATTGCCAAGACTCAGTAATTCAATCAAGTCAAGATCAAGCAATATTTCTGAAAAGTTATAAATTTTAAAGTCACCTTTTGTGTTGGATAAAATTCGTGGCAGGCCCTCTCGGGAGGCATCTTCGGGTGTGGGAGGGTTGGATGAAGAATTCCCTTCCAATAAATCCAAACGGCTTACACATTCTGCACTCTCTTCTTGTTCTGAGGATATCTCTGTGGCTGTGGCCCTAAAAAATGATTGCTGTTCTTTCTTGATCTATTATTCTTGAAAGAATTATTCGAGTAGTTATTCCTACCATTGTTAAAATTCTTTTCTTTTAGTCTGTTGCTACGTCTTATTCCATTGCTTGGACCTTCTCCAGTGTCTTCCCTTGTGAAGTCATCATCTGAAAATACCATCTGATCATTGGGGGCAGGAGGGTCCGCTGTGGAGTCTCTAGTAGGAGCCTCTCTTGACTTAGAAACTTGTAGTTTGGGATAGGCTTGATTTTGTTGATATGCTGTTCTATCCCTTACCAATTTCTTGGACTTATTTTGTTTTAGTTTTAATAGTAAAGAGTCTATGCTGTTGAAAATATGATTGTAGTCGTATTTATAATGTAAAAAGTCAATATCAGATTTAATGACATCATCCAGTATATTGATTTCCGTTGTGAGTTTATTGATATTAATTCTGTAGTGTTTGATTAGTAGTTCCAACAATTGTATGCCCTGTTGTTGGAACAAGTCATTTAGGTCAGTGAGGAACCCTAAATCGTTGACCAGACCTGAAGGTGAAAAAACACTACGTAAACCCTTTGGAATGATGTTTTCATTAATACATTGTTGGAAGTAAGAAACTTCCAGTTGTAACTTTTTTACTTTCAATAGTTTCAAATCCAACAGTTTCAAGTTGTTCATGATAGTATCCTTAAAATCATTTGTTGCACCCATAGCCGGTCGCTCCATAGAATCACTTTGCGAGAATGCAAAAGGTTCTAAATTGCTGATCCATTCAGAAATAAGTGGAACTCCAATAAGCCCTGGGTCGCCTGGTCTAATACGCCCATTATCACCAATGTCGATGGGCGTGGTGTGCGGACGTTGAGCGTTGGGTATAGATCCATCCCCTAACGGTACAGTTGATGCAAACAGCACATTCGTGCCTGATTGAGTATTCCGTTGGACTGGTTGGCTGGGAGGCTGAGGCCTAGCTGCATTCCCATTGTCAAAACAGTCCATTCGTGAATGCAAAGAATCCAACCTTTGCGATAAGTCAAGCAATAGTGCTCGAACATCCAGATCAGCTGGAGGTGTCCTGGAATCGACTGTTCCAAAAATGTTTGGGGTTCTAGGACTGCTTGGGCCCCCTGTAGCCATGAACACAAGAAAAACTGTTGAAGTGAAGCAAAACAACAAAAAACAAAAGCAGGAGGCAAGGCAGTCAGAAATAGCACCAAAACTCCAAGTCCAATGGTAAGTTTATTAAAAATTGAAAATTGAAATCTACTTTAGATTTAAATGAATTATAAAATTAAAAGTTGTCAAGTTGTATGGATATATATATATATTCTAACTTGCAACTAATGTAAAATAACTTCTTTTGTGACTTAAAATTCTTTCACTAGATCACACTAAAGAAATAGTAGACTTGTCTAGTGAAATATACATATAAATCAGTGTTATGAAAATTATGAAAGTATAAACAAACATAATCTGAAAATACTATCTCATGTAACTTTTTAACTTTAGGATTGCTGCTATGTTGCAGTTCTCATTTAAACCTGGGTCACTGAATGCATCGAGCCTTATTTGCCATTCCAATTCTCTAAATTCTAGCATCAGTGTAAGTGGACCACCTCTGATGCTAGGTGGTATGTGGTCAATGGCCATAAAATGAAATTTATGGCCAGGATTTCTGGAAATGTGTTTTGATAAGGCACTGTCCATTTTCCCGGTTCTAATTGCATAGTTGTGTTGGTAGATCCGCTCCCGGAATTTCCGGTCGGTTATGCCTATATAGAATCCAGGACAGTAGTCATAAAAAGCTACATACACCACTGAGCTGGTCTCACAATTGATTTTGTGGTGGATTGTGTATCTTTTATTTCTGATGGTAAATGTTTCACCTGATTTTACTAGCCCACACCAGTTACATGAGCCACAACTAGCAGAGCCCTTGTACCTAGTAAAGGAGTTCATAGAGTGGTTCCTTTGTAGGATTTCCTTTATATTGGTACCTCTTCTATAGACTACTCTTGGGCAAGCCCCTAGCTTGTTCGATAAGAAAGAGTCACTATTGATGAGGTACCAGTTCTTACAAATGGAAGACCATATTAATTTAGATTCCATGTTGAAGGTAGAAATGAAGCTAGTTGGAAATTTCTTGTCCCCCTTCTTCACTATTCTTTTATCTAATCTGTTGTAGATTTCGATTTCGTTCCCACCTTCTACTATATCAGATGACATAACGGGTACATCCATTTGCATGTTTTCATCCAAAAGTGGCTTGTAGAAGCCAGTGGATCTTTTAGTGTCAACTTCTTCAATGATCATGTCAACAAGGGTTACTGGGTACCCTCTGTTGGTAAATAGATCTCTCACGAAATTACATTCCTTTTGAAAAGCTGTGTAGGTACTGCACATTCTCACTGCTCTGACCACCTGTCCTTTGATAATGGAGCGTTTTTGTTTATAAGGGTGGAAACTGGAAAAGTGCAGTAATGAATTGCAATAAGTTGGTTTTCTGAAAATCGTGGAGCATAACTTTCCTCTTGTTGAATCTTTGACCAGTTTGACATCCAAGTAATCGATCTCATTCATGGAAAAATGGTGAGTAAATTTAAGGAAAGAGGTTGTTTGATTGATATACTTGACTAGCGTTTCTGCTTCTACGGCATCACCCCGGAATAGTATATTTATATATATATATATATATATATATATATATATATATATATATATATATATATATATATAGGTATATATTTTTTCTTATTAAATATTAATTAATTTATAAGCTTTTTCTTACTTTTTGATGTCTGAGGTATCCTAAGAAATTTGCTGCCTATCTCAGATATTAGTGAGTCAATATAGTGCAGCTCAACCTTGTGGCATAAGCCAGTTTACATGTTTAGTATGCAAATTAGACTAATTTATATGCATATCTATGAATCGTAGTATAACACAAATATGTTATGAAGTATATTGGCATATTCTGGATTTTCGCCGATTGTGAACACATGTCACACAGTCCATTAATGAGTCTGAAACAGTCATGGATGTGCTGCAGATGCTTATCAACTCTGCAGCAGTCCACAGCAATGTCAGGCTGTTAATGAACATGTGGTGCTGGCTTAAACTAGCCAATATAAGAATATTCTTGTAAAATTCAAGATTTACAAGAGATTTGGGATGCATGGCTATAACTAAAAAGGCCCTTGTGGTTGTTAGCCTAGTAAACACCTATGAACCTATATACTGTTATTGTAAAACATACTGGTAAAGAGATTTTTGTAGTCATAGGTACACATCCCAACACTACAGGAGTAGTATCTTGCAACCTGTTATACCTATAGGAGTTTTTATGTGGGGAAAACCACTAGAAAATTCTCAGAGAGATTGAACGAGCATAGAGTGGCAACAGCCAACAAGGATATGAGTAACTCTTTGTCTGAACATTCTATTCAGTGTTCTAATTTTAGGAAATTTGGATTTCTTTTTTATTATAGATCATGTTGACATTAGTGCATTTTTGGGAGATTTGAACAATACACTTGAAGTAAAAGAAGTAAAATGGCAGCTGGTTATAACAGCAGACAAATCACCAGGTCTTAATGAGAAAATCAACAATAAATGTTTGCTTAACGAATAGCATCCATGACACACATAGACTGACCTATGCTATGAGCCTATAAACAGCAACAGCTATCCCCAGCCATCTCTAAAGCAGTCACCAAAAGTAACACCAAACACCACACATATGACTAAACCCAGTGGAGCACCAAGAGCAAATCCCATGAGGCAAGCCAAAACATTACCCAGGACTCTTGTCACTGGCTACTCCATTATATGACACACAGATGCCCCACTCACCAGAGTGAACAAGGAGAAGATAATGGTCAGTTGATTACCTGGAGCCAGGACCTGCCAGGTTATGCACTCACTCAAGTCACTACATCACAGGTAACAGTATGATTCTGTCATGGTGCATGTGGGCGTTAATGACCTGAGATGTACTTCCCTGGATTATATGAAGAGAGACATTGCTGATCTCTCTAAATATGTGTCTCGGGCAGTTATGTGTCTTGCCCTGAGCAGCATTTTACCTTAACCAAGGACAATGCCACAGTAAGAACAAAGGATGATTGACTTCAATAATTGGCTGTGTTTATGGTGTCTTTCCAGGGGGATTCAATATTTACCAACACAAGAGGACATGGTTAGCAAACTCTCCCCTGGGTTTCTTTTTTTTTTCTCTAAAACTTTATCCACCCCTTATATCCTTGTTTAAGCACTGCCAAGTTGACAAACTTACTGACATAGCAAATAAAACTCAAAGAAACCGAAAGGTGTTAATGAGCATTGCTAGAAGCCTAAACAAGAATCTTCATACTCTACAAGCTCTCCTTACTCTGGAGAATATAGATATTTGTGCTGTTACTAAGACATGGTTTAAATCTGCAGAAAGTACTCTGACAGTGCAAGGCTTCAGTACCTTCCACACATTTAGACCATCAGCTACACAGACAGGAATAAAAGGTGAAAGAATCTCAATCTACAACAGGCACAACTCTACAATGGTTAAACAAGATGATGCCCTGGAATTTATCAAAGTACAAATCACCATAGATGAAGTCTCATACCATACTATACTATATCCTAGTGACTCCTCAATGTCCCTAGAATCCCATAGTTCATACCTAGACCTACTGGAGACATTCACCATTAATCCAAATACCCTTTTCATGGAAGACTTTATAACTATTTCTGTATAGATGGGCTAACGGTTTACTATCAAAATCTTGCACTTGCAATGTACGAGTGTTCATATTTCTGACCCAAAATGTCAGAAACAAATCTATGAACATAAACATGACTGAATGAGGTATTTAAGGAAAGTCGACAACTCAGGAACATCAACTTTACCAAAAATACTACACTTCCAGTCATGAGCGATGAACGTTTTTGCAAGGGTCCAAGCCCCCTGCAACCCCCATGTGGGGATAGTGCCCCCTACACCTCCTGCTACTTATATGTACAAACTCTGAGATTGGACTACAGTGGTTGGGTCTCTCTAGAGTATGAAGCATCTTGCCTAGCTTAATAAATTCACTATTATTAAACAATAATTTACTAAATGTCTTGTCTTCTTTTTCAAAATCCATCTATTATGTCAGCACTGCATCTGGTAATTGTATGATAGCATACAGCATGTTCTTATTAATTTTATATTATATGCTCTTAATTACCTCTGGACAAGCTTGTCTTTGGATTGTACTGTTTAAGTATTTTTACTGTGCAAAGGTGTTCTAATTCTCATTATACAACGACCCCTCATTAATATTACAAAATGTGCATGCTGATTGGTCAGCGTGCACGTTGCAAATCAGACTTATACTAATGGAAAAAGGTCTGGTCGCCCAGACTTTTTCCATTAGTATAAGTCTTTTTTTACAGCAACGGAGAACGCAAGATCTCCGTTGCTTTTTACACACTGTCTCGCTATGTTAAAGGAATTTAACATAGTGAGACAGCTTTAAAAAAGTAAGAGAGATCTTGCTTTCTCTGTTGCTTTTTTTTAAAGCTGTCTCGCTATGTTAAATGGGTTTAACATAGTGAGATAGCTTTAAAAAAAGCAACAGAGATTCTCAGTTGCTTTTTTTAAAGCTGTTTCACTATGTTAAACTCCTTTAACATAGCAATTCACTTTGTAAGAAGCAACGGAGATCTTGCTTTCTCCGTTGCTTCCACCCACAGCTCTGATGTACTGCATAAGCATACACATGCGCAGTACATCAGAACTGCCGCAGAATAACAGACAGCTGTGGAAGGGCAGCAAGGAAGCATTATACAATGCCATTATTTAAGAAAAGTAATTATTTTTTTCTTAAATAATGTCATTGTATAATAGCAATAACCCATGCCTGGGTGTGGGTAATGCTGGATTTATCCACGATTGTCTTTGTTTGGCCCTCGTGACCAAACCACACCAACCGTGGGTAAATCCAGCATTACCCGCACCCAGGCGTGGGTTATTGCTATATTATAGCATATACTTTCATTTTTTTTATGATGATGTTCTCTCTTCTCTTTTATTACATACTTCCCTTTATTCTCTCTCTCTTGTCTGCTTCATTACAAATTGTATTTTGCTATGATCTGTTCAGCTTGATGAATCCATTTCTGAACATTTCCCTAAAATTCTATTCATCATTCTTCTCAATTCTTCTGTAAACACTTCTTAATGTAGTTGCATTTACCTTTAATAGCTTGATTTAACAATAGGAAGTTAAAAGTCAGAATATACCAAGTTTTAACAAAACTACTGCATAGTTTTTTGGAAAGCAAATCTGCTTTTAAGTGTGTACATAAATTGCTTTTTAATCCACTGTTGTTACATAATTTACTCTGTCACATGTACTATTATCAACAAAAGAACTTTTCTCAGACATGAGGTGTTTAGTTTAGGCTTGGGAAAGTCCTGTGGAGGTTCTGATAATTGATACTGTTCATTTATACTGATCATTGCTGTGGTAGCATTGTCGCCTCACAGTAAGACGCTGTCCGGTTCAATTCTCAGCTAGAGCATCTTCTGCGTGGAGACATGCGTGAATGGGCGTACCTTTGTTGAAGGTTGTGCATCAGGCCTGGCAAGCCGGTATGTAAAAATCAACTGCCAATCACTAGTGGACCGGAGTTCCGCTGTGGCGACCCCTAACCGGAAAAAGCTGAAAGACACAAACAAACGCTGATCATTTCAAATATAAGCACCATCACATTCATAACTGTCTTGCAGTGTTTCCTTCTCAGTTTAGCAACTTCTTTTTACCTAATGAATATGGAGGTGATGTGAGTAACCTACAATTGTTTACTTGGGAAGTTTTCACTGTTTTTAACAACTGTATCCATTATTCTGGTACAAGAGCTGCCATGCTTAAAGAAAAGTGGGATCACGTCCAAAAAAGTTGTCGATAGTCAAAAAATCAATCTTGATACCTATTTTTATTAACAAAAATAGCTAAACTGAATCTTCCAGCCAGTTTTGATCCTTTAGGATTTTATTTGTGTATTACCTTTTAAGTATCTATGCTAAATAGATCTGTATTTATAGGTTCATAGGTTCATAGGTAGGTACTAGGCTATCTGCTCGAGGGCATTTATAAGCCTAGCCAGAGTGTTTTGGCTTTCGCCACCCCATTGATTAATTAACTGATCCTCTGTCAAGCAAAGCCAATGAAGTGATCCCAGGGGTGTATTTTCTGTTACCCATCCACTTGTCAAGGTTTCTCTTGAAGAGTGTTAGTGAGGGGCTCTGCCTGATGTAATTTGGAATTTTGTTCCAAAGCATGAGGAGTCTCTGTGACAGGAATCTGTCCCTCCAGCATGTTATATTTATTGTTGTGGCGAGGTTTAGCTCACTAGAGCGCGTGGCTTGCAGTGACTTGGATTTCTTTAGGTGGAGTATGTCCATCAATTCTGAGTTGGGCATGGCTTTGTAAGGCAGGCAGAGATCACCTCTGAGTAAGTGATATGCCACTGAGTACAGCCAGAGTTTTTTCAGTCGGGCAGGCCAGTAATTCTCTTGGTGACGTACTTTTGTGGTCTTTCCAGATGTTGGAAGTGTCTTGTGAGGTACATCCCAAATGGGGCATTGTACTCTATGATGGGTCTAATGAGTGACGAGTAGAGGGGCACTATAACCTCTTTATTTCTAGATGTGAACCCTTTAGTAATTAGATGGGCCACACAGAAGGATTTCCTAACTACTTTGGCAATATGATTGTCAAAAGAGAGATTACTATCTACCTGGCTCCCCAGATCTCTTATTACCTTTTCTGTATTAAGGGGGCTGCCACCTATGTGGTAATTTGTGGGTGTTTTGTTTTTCCCAAATGAGATAACTATGCATTTTTTGGCATTTAGCTTGAGGCCAGGACTTTGACACCAGGTGTCCATCTCAGCAAGGCCCTTTTGGAGGATATTAGTGTCAGCCGGAGAGTCAATTATGGTGCCCAGTTTGCAGTCATCGGTGAACATGGTTAGCCATAGTCCTCCTGTGTTTGCTGTACTTCTGAGAAGTATATGCCGAATAGTAGTGGTCCCAGGACCGAGTCTTGCTGGACACCACTTGTGACTGGTTAAGAGTCGAATCTGGAGCCCGCTATTCTTACTGTGTGAGTTCTGTCTGTAAGCCAGTTTGCAACCCATCTCATGACATAGGGGTTTATGTTCAGACTGGTGAGTTTTTCTGTAATACCCAAATGGGGAATGGTGTCGAAAGCCTTGACAAGGTCAATGTAGGCTGTGTGGACCACCTTTCCCTCGTCTATGGCCTTGGTGACTGTCTTGAAGAACTCAATCAGGTTTAGTCGGCATGATCTGCCCTTAACAATGCCGAACTGGGTCAGGTCAAGTGTTTGGAGGTTCTCAATGTCTTTGTTAATGTGTTCCATGATGATGTGCTCCATAGCCTTGCAGACCAGGCTAGTCAGACTTATGGGATGATAGTTACCAGGGTCAGTTGTGGCCACCCCCCCCCTTTGTGGAGAGGAATAACCGTTGCTATACACCATTCTATGGGCATGCAGTCTGTGGAGAGGCTGAGGTTGAACAGCATGTTTAGGTACGGGGTTAGTTCGTTCTGTAGTTTGTGCAAGACGCAGCCTGGGACACCATCTGGTCCCATTGACGCTGTGTTTTTGGCTTTTGAAAGGGCTGTTTTCACCTGTGCATCTGTGATTTTTGGGACACTACACTTTTCCGGTATTGTTGTGGGCCCTTTTGGAGGTGAGAGGGGGGTGAAGTTTGCACTGAATCTATCTGCCAGGATGTTGGCAATATCAGTAGGTTCAGTAAATTTTGTGCTATTTTGCACTAGTTCAGTGCATATCTGTGAGTTGCCACTTAGATTCTTAACATAGCTAAAGAAGGCTTTGTGGTTATCTTTTGAATCCTTGGCTATATTTCTTTCGAAGTTAGCCTTGGATGATTTCATGAGGGACCTTAGTTTCTTACCGATACTGATCAGGGATGTCTTTCCTTCTTGGGATTTGCTTTTTTTCTGAACTAGTTTCCTCCTTCTATTGTATAGCCTGTTTATTGCAGGGATCCACCAAACTGGTTTCTTTCTCTTAGAAGGGTGAGTCTTGGTTTTGCTAGGGATGGCACGATCCATGCATCCTTGTAGGTGCTCATAGAGTGCATTTGTAGAGGTTTCTGCATCTTGGGCAGTGTTATCCTTTAGTGTGGGGGCTGTGAAACGTACCACCTCTGTCTTAAGTAAGGTGAAGTTTGCTTTAGAAACATTTTTTACTGTAGTTTCCCTAGTTGGGGGTGGTGGTGGGGTGTGGACATCTAGAGTGATTAGTTTATTGTCTGATCTAACTAGTGACGGGCTGACCTCCGGTGTGGAACACCTGTCGCCCATGTTGGTGATGACCAGGTCCAATATGTTTTCACCTCTGGTAGGTGAATTTACCAGCTGGTCCAGGACGTTTGAGTTGATGAATTCCAGGAAGCGCTTGGCCTGGGAATTTGTACTCGAGTAGATTTCCCAGTAAATGGTAGGGTAATTGAAATTGCCCAATATCAGGGTGTTGGTAGGACCTTCATGTTTTCCAGTGTCTCCAAAAAGGTGGAGTGGTGGTCCTGGGTCATGGAGGGTGATCTGTAGCAGGCCAAAATTTGCATTGCAGATTTGCCTGATGTTAGTTGCACATGGGTGATCTCAGAGGTATCATGCTGCGCCACTAACCTGGAGGTCTAGTTATCCTTAATGAATATGGATACACCCCCTCCTTTTGTGTTTTGGTCCATGTTCTGTGGTCGAAACGTGTGGTATGAGTTGTAGCCTGGTAGTGCTGGGGTGCTCTCTGGAGACTTGAACCAGGTTTCAGTTACTGCACAGATGAATTGTGCTGTTTATGGAGGTGGGATTGACTTTTGAGCCTTGCCTAAAAAAGGCACTAGGGGGGCAGAAAGAGCCTTGGCCAGTATTTGAAAGCCTAGGAGTGACAGGTACAAGCCGTCTCTTGCGAAGTAACACAGCTTGTCGAGTATGTCATCCCAGGCTGACAGACACTGGATCCCCTTTGAATGACACCAGAAGCTTAGCCAATTGTTGAAATTGATCATTTTTTCTTTATACTGAGGTATCATTCTTGGTGAGGGCAGGATGCTACTCATGGTCAGGGTCATACCAGCCTGGGCTACATGATCAGACAGCTCTTCCATTTCTCTTTTCATGTAGTCCAGGGAGGTACGTCTCAGGTCATTCACACCAACATGAACAATGACAGAGTCATATTTGTACTTGTTCTGGAGTGACCTGAGTGCTTGTGTTATGTGGCGGATGCTGGCTCCCTATAGGCAGCTAACAGTAACCTTCTGCTTGTCCAGCCTAGTGAGTGGGACATCAGTGTGCCTCACTATAGAGTCACCTATTACTAGGGTACTAGGTATATTATTTCACCTTGAGGGCTGTGATTGTGTGGCACACTGATTTTGTGTTTTATGTGTTGTCTAGTTTGTGATGGGAAGTGAAGGTTGTTTGGGTGTCTGCGTTGGAGGTCTCTGATGCTTTTGCAGGTTTTTATGTAGAGCCTCAGAGCATGATTTTGTGTATTTATGTGCATTTTTTGCCAGTGCTGTTTTAGTAGGTCTGTGTGCGGCTAGAGGTGTGGTGCAAGTGTTAACCTTCTCCTCTTGATTGTCTGTTCCAGTCTTGGGTGGAGGCAGCTTAGCTTCCAGTTTGGCCATATAATTGCATCTCTCGCATATGTTATTGTTTTGTGGTAAGAGGAGAGGGTTGTCTGTGTACATGAGGCAGTTATAACATTGCCTCAGGATACCCAGATTCACCAGCTGGACTGGATATTGCACCTGAAGTTGCCCATTGGTCATGCCTGAATAGCAGGGTGAGCTGCTTAGTCACTTGGTTGGTGAGTGGTGAATAAAGAGCCTTGCTCTGCTGGGCAATCAGTGTCAGGGTATATTAGTGCTTGCTATTAGGTCTGAGCAAGTGCTGGGCTGAATATGCTTTTTGAGTGCTTAGGTTGAGAGTTAGACTAGTTTCAAGGGAAAACTGAAGAGGAGACTTAGTGGAGCCGGGAATAATTTAACCGTAGCTAATCGGCACTGCCCAGTGTGCAAAACCGTGCAAACCCGGTTTTTATAGTAGGGAAATGAAAGAGATAGAAATTAGCCCAAATTGGCCAATAAACTACTACCTTCTGGCCTGGAACCACCCCTCCAAGGTCAGATAGGTTGCTCAAAGATCCCCTCTCTCACAGGTGAACAGAGAAACTTCCTTCTATCCAAGTAAGGTATGGACAACTCAGAAACTAGTGTCACATCCCTGAATTCAGCACTAGCCTGAAAACTGGACTATACTAGCTTAGAAAGGCGGGAAACAAGGGAGTTTTTTGTTTTTTTGAAAAGATAAGGCAAAAACAGTAAAAAATACACTTAAAACAGCTTTAAAGCTTTCAAGTGTTAGGTAATGCTCAGAGCAAACAGACTTACTGAGCTGTGTTATACACATTCTCAACAACTTTTCTAACCTTTATCTAATTATAGCTGCAGACTGCAATTCAGTCCTTGACCCATATAAAGATAGGAAAGGAACCCTAAAGCAAGGTTCTTGTAAACAAGTACATCTACGCTTGTGTGTATCAGTATGGAGACTTCTGATCTGCTGGATTCTTTCAGTATTTATACCTCTGTTCTTTTACTCCCTGTTGCATACATCTTGGTCGTACAGGTACTTAAACACAAAGAAATAGTCTATTTCTCCATGTTTTACAGGTTATGCTATTCTTCAAAGAGTTTCCTCTCATCATTTATAACTGACAGTTTATGTAGTTTTTACAGCATTATATGCTTACCTGCAAAATGAGTGAAAATGGACAATTGATCATCTATTCTAAACTTGATAATTTGTAACAAAACTAACTTCTGATCAAACTCATACTGACGTATTATAGGAACAACTGAAATCAGATCTTATTTTTTTTAATTTCTATGCTACAACAGCAACAATAATCAAATATATCTAAAATTAAAAAATATGTTAGGACAGGATCTGATTAAATAATTTACTTTTGCTACTGAAAAGCAAATTCCATTTGAAACTACTATTTGAATATTCCTCACAATTAACATGGACATAAATCTCAAATCCTGAACTCTCCTACTAAAAGTTTTCTCTTGAAATTGAAGGCTATGTTACCTCAAGTTTGAATAGTATTACAGACGTGTTTTCTTCATTCTGCATAAAGCTGTGTAACACTTCTACTCATCTCCCAGGCTGGTATTTTCTTGATGATGCAGCTTTCGTGATAAAAATGATTTTGTACATTTATCAAGACACAAAGTCATCCTTATATTATCTCAAAAAGTTTTAGACATTTGTAGTTGTGCTTTTATATGCTAGTCTGATGAGCTATACAATTTAAATCATCCACAAAAAGGAAATGGTATGTCTTTGAAAGACTGGTTTGTGGAAGTCAGGGTGTAACCATAGTCTATTAACTTAACAGCTTAAGGGGTTAATGGCAAGACAAAATGGCAGTATTGACCCTGATCATGACTCAGCATGTTATAATTGCTGACAATACAATTGTGTCATCTAATTGTGTCATGTGCACATTGCTATTGTTATTACCCTAAGGTAACCTATTGACATCATGTATGTGCCACCTTGTTGTGCTGGACCCTCCTGCAATGGAACCCATGAAAGTATAAAGAGAACATATTTATGGCAGTTTTGGAACATATACTTTACTCCCCCAGCACATGGCACAAATACGGCTACTGACAAATTATGTGAAAAGCATGTTGCACATACACACTTTGTAGTTCAGGTTGTCACAGTTTCATCCTCAGTAAACCTGAAGAATAGATATTCACATCTGTTCTTCTGAATAACCCCTTCTGACATGTAGGTCAGTGTACAGGTTGAAATGTACTTGTTATTACTTAACTGGTGCATCCCTAGAGGCACGTTTTACGGCAGTTATCACTAGCCCAGCACCCACATCCAAGCCACTGCCAGATATGAGGTTTCATTAACCTGTGTAGACAGAGTTACTAGGAACTGTTCCACCTCTTTGATCAACTTCTGTGTTGGTAGCCCACCTCCTGTGATAGACCTGTCCCTGGAGATGTTATCTGCCTTGGCCTTGCCGTGCAGTCTCATATCACCTGATCATGTGGTGCACTCTGACTGCTGTTTTATTATGGCTGTCTATAGGGTTGATGTCTTACACCACTCGATGTAGCACCTAGTTTCAAAGACCAGCTGGTTATACATTTTTGCAGGATGCTCATGCTATGTGTGCATAAGTGCTGGAATAATAATTCTGCTTCTTTGGTGGTGAACTTTTGAAGCTACTGTCATTGCCCTGGGCCCATGACAAGACGTGTACAACTATAGTTTACACATGTCAATCAGTGTGTGTGTGTGTGTGTGTGTGTGTGTGTGTGTGTGTGTGTGTGTGTGTGTGCATGTGTGTGTGTGTGTGTGTGTGTGTGTGTGTGTGTGTGTGTGTGTGTGTATGTGTGTGTGTGAGAGAGATCCTGTGTTTGTATGTGTGTGTCTGTGTGTGTGTATCCTGTGTTTGTATGTGTGTGTGTGTATGTGTGTGTGATATCATCCTGTACGTGTGTGTGTGTGTGTGTGTGTGTGTGTGTGTGTGTGTGTGTGTGTGTGATATCATCCTGTACGTGTGTGTGTGTGTGTGTGTGTGTGTGTGTGTGTGTGTGTGTGCATTTGCATGTCTGAGACTATCCTTGGCTGACGTCTATGTCTCAGCACTGCCTCCTCCCAATTTGATGATTGCATACTTGTCTGCTATTGTGCTCTGGTGCTTCCCACATCAACAGCAGCTATAGCCTTATTACAGTGTTCAGCTTCTTGCAGCACTGTGCTAATGGCCAGTAATGTTGTGCACATCCTATGCCTCTCTCATCTCCCTCTCTGCACATGGCCATGCCTTTACCTATGTAGAAGGCTCACTATTTCCCCTATAGCATGCCCTGCAATGAAGGCCACAGTGTGGCCTGCTCAGCTGGACTTTTATGTGTCATGCTGTAGTGTTATGTTCTCTATCATGTTATGCCCTCCGACCTGTACCATTTTCTGTCATGCCCTACTGCTACTACATTACCTCACCCAGTCTAACATTTTCCAACTGTCCTGCTTGTTGCCATTCACCATGGATGCTCAGTCCAGTGCAGAGGTACACTGCCAGCTATGTTCTCTTTTTTCACTATGCCTATGTCACAGCACAAAGTATTCTCCACTGAACTGATATTCCAGAGTTTATAATCTTAATGTGATCATTTGCAATATGATAACTGCACTTTTTATTATGATAAATTAGTCCTTGCAGCATGGGTATTATGATAATGAATCAGTTTAGCATATTAATTTCTGAACTGATGTCATAACACAGTGCATTATCACAACAAGGCAGTGCTTATCCATGCATATCCGCAGACTCCAGGCTAATTGGACTATGTACATTCACAGAAACTGGAAAACCTGTATTGCTGTGACTCTGCACTAGTAATAGCTTTATAGATGCACTGATGCTACCTCATGGTGCACATCACATGATGTCCAAAACACGTGGCCATGCAGACTAGGTTACAGTTTCATTCCTTGTGAATACCTTTACAGTTGACATGTTCTTGTCAAGCACTGGGTTCAACAAGCATCTTCTCTAGAACAGGCAATAAACTAAAATCTTTTTGCAATTGCTGTAGAAGGATTACTAGGAGAACTTCCTGAACTGTCATGATGGCCAATTATGTAAGGTTAATGCCTGGCAGTAGCTTAACATGGCACTGACATCACCTACTTTGGTGAGCAGTGCAGACATCACCACAGCAACCTGTGGAGGTACCCCTGACCTGCTCTGCCAGTGAGATGCAGAAGTTATAGACAGGGTACCAAAGTTTACACCAAAAATGTGTATATGTGTTCGTGTGTGTGTGTATATATATATATATATATATATATATATATATATATATATATATATATATATATATATGTGTGTGTGTGTGTGTGTGTGTGTGTGTATATTCCTGTATAAATGCGTATAAATAAATAAATAAATAAATAAGTATATATATATATATATATATATATATATATAAATCTATCTATCTATCTCTACTTTGTTTTGCAGTGGCAGAGGAGAAATAATTTAACCCGGAGGATTGCCTCTAGAAGTGTAATAGTCTGTCCAGATGGCAGGCTGCATATACTGTGCCCATGGCTATATGGAACATATGCATTTCAATTTGTTGTTATTCTCTTCCTATTTTTTTGCTCATTCTTCTACAGGTCCAGCTGTGGTACACAGTGTGGAACAGTAGCATGCTCCTGGGGCTGTGACAACTAACATGCTAGGTGCTGTGTCACCAGGAGTCAGTAGGTCTGCTTCCCATCAGGAAGATGAAGGTCATCCTGCAGAAGATGACCTTGACAGCATGTTGGCAGCCTCTCTGGCCACATCTCAGTGGAGGAGGGAGGGAGATATTTCTTTCTTGATAGTGGCTTAGACTGGCCCCTCTTGGTCCTCTAACATCAGATGCAGTAGCTGGTTGCATCTGAGGTGCAATAGGAGCTGGACTCCTACACTGACACCAGGAACTCCTTCTGGTGTGGCTGATGCAGCTAAATGAAATTTCAGACCCAAACATTGGGTCAACAGAAACAGATTCTGCCTAAAATGGCAGCCAGTGAGGTGGCTGATTTGGGTGGGGTCTCCTCTGATCCAGACAGACAGGTCCACTCTACTCCACCTTATCCTCCTCCACAATGTTCCCCTCCCTTATGTGTCATTCCACATGCCCTGCTTGTAGTCTCAATCTCCTCCGCACCAGTTGTCCTCACTCTGTATGCCTGCATTGCTCCACGTTTGTGGCTACCTTTTGTGTCCATAACACTCCTGTCTGCCATTTTCTGCATTGTATGTTTGTCTTGTCCTGCTACTTTTCCTGGCCCCTCTTTAATTCCTATACAAGTTCCTCATTGCCGTCACCATTTACCTTTCTTCTTAAAAATATAAAATCGCTGTCCCTCCAAGCAAATGCTCCACAACTATTGTTCCTTAAGGCTATGCTTGCACATGTTCTTCTAATTGCTCCCCCACTTTTCTGCCTTTATTATCTCTCCTTTCCTCCCCATTTATATCATAAGCTGAGCTGACACAGTGCTGTTTGCTCTGGTCACAATGCCTGAGTTGCTAGCATGAGATGCTTTGTTGCACAAGTGGATGCACATAGCCTTGGGCACACCAGCTTACCATTTGGATCAGGTTGGTCATGTGAATGCTAGTAGTATGGCCACTTCACTACAGTTCAGCAGTGCAAGTGCTACCAGTAATTAGGCTGCTTCTATTTACTATGCAGCCTATTTCTCAGAATGGTGGGGATATTTAGGTTCTAATACATGTGAAGCTTTGGACTGCATCATATTATGAAGTCTTTCATATTTGTGTTGTGTTTTAGCATTGAAAGTGTTTTTGAATAGGTTCATAGGTTCATAGTAGGCTATCTGCCCTGGGGCATTTATAAGCCTAGCCTGATTGTGTTTGGCTTACACCACCCCTTGATTTGAGTATACTGTGCCCTTTTTAAAGTTTAGTTTACTGTGCCTCTGTCTAATAGTGACACGGAAGTAATCCCTGGGACAAACCTACGATTCCCCATCCACTCATCAAGATTCTTCTTGAAGAGAGTCAGTGAGGTGCTCTGCCTAATATCAATTGGAATTCTATTCCAGACCAAATAACTCCCATTAGTGATTTTTTCAGACAACAATCACTTATATACCCAGTTAAAAGGCAACAAGTTGATCCATTAATCTTTTTCTTTCAAAATAATATCTGAACCATCTTTAAAATAAAAAAGTTAAATAAATAATTAACATTTGTTAACTGGGTCAGAACACTGATCCACATGTTCCCATTTCATGCTCAGCATGGAAGCACTGTCTGGTTCTTCCTAGAAACTAAGTGACTCTAAACTGCCATCAGATACATACATGCATATAATATATATATATATATATATATATATATATATATATATATATATATATATATATATATTTGCATTCATACTTGTCCCACCAAATGAACTCAGAAGCTTTGCAGCTCTCCAATCCTTTTAGTATGGGAGATCCAGTACTAAAATTTTCACTATTCGGAGTGTAAGAGAAAGAAGGTTCCCCTCTAACAACTCATCAAGCACAGGCTCTCATGATCATCACGCAAGTGCATCTTGCATCTAATCCTGCCAGTCAAAAGTACTGAAAAGAAATCTCAGAAGAAGTCCGCCCAAAGCACTAAGATGGGTATGTTCATCCACACTGAGGCTGAGCAACAGAACACGTCTGGACTCCTGGACAGTATGTCTGAACTTACATTACACTTGCATGCCTTAAGAAGAACATACTAGCTTCAGACAGTTCCCATCTTACAAATAGAAACGGAGTGAATCATGTGACTGAACTGAAAATGTATCTGTTATCAGAAATGTCACCTAATATTCTGTCTGCTAATTATATGCAGTGCATGGCTAGGTCTGATTCACTCTCAATTACTGCATGAAAGGGTGTTATCTTTCATTTCTAACAAAGCTGACAGGTTTTATTTAACCTGAGGATATGATTGCACCTTGTTATCTGATCAATCTTTCCTACAGAGGATTTAGTGAGGTTACCTGCCAGACGGGCAGCTTAAGCAATCATTTATCAGAGTACTTGCTTTTTCTGGCTGCAGCATATATGCTAATAGCTCAATCAGTTACAGGAATCATTAATTTAGTATAATTCAACAGCTGTATTAGTTAAACGTGTACATTCACATTGAGATAAACTTCTGAATATACTTTGTCAACTGATTGATTTAATTGCTGTAAATTTATTAACAGAACATTCTAGATTAACAAAATTATTCAGTAATTAATTAATCAATCACTATAAGGATGCCTGCTGGCCTGCTAACTGATCCATGAGTTTATTGTTCCTGATTGCTGCATATATCCTTATAGCTGACTGCTAATCAGCCATTTTATCTAGTAAGAATTTAGTGGATTACCTACTGACCAATTAACATCATCACTTATAACTTTATCAGCAACTTCCATGGCTCTAGATTCTGTGGTTCTGTTCCTAGCTGGGGTACCTTCTTTATGAAGTTTGCATGTACTCCTTATTTCTGCTTGGATTTTCACAAGGGATCTTTAATTTCCTCCCATACTCCAAAGACTTCTAAACTACCTCCAGATGTGTGTGTGTGTGTGTGTGTGTGTGTGTGTGTGTGTGTGGTGTGTGGGAACTTCTCATAATACTTTGGTATTTTGGGGAGAATTAGTTCCCTGTCTTGTATCTGTGCTTACTGGGATAGGCGCCAGTCCCTTGTAATTCTGAAAAGGATAAACTATGTATTGGAAAATAAATGAATGTCCTTATCTGTACCATATTTACTGCTAATTTAATTAGTTCATTAACTACTGTTTACCACTGAAAGAAATCTCAGTTATGCCATATTTAGTTAAACAAGCATGTTATGCTCTTCATCTACATGCATACCCTTTTCGTGAAAAGTTTCTAAATCACTACATTGTAGGTTCTCATTTATAATTACTAGTTCTCTAGAGGGGGACCATGGGGCTTGCCAGACCATGCTCACAGGGAAATGCAGCAGATGTTAGTGGGTGAGCTGTATGCCAATGAATTATTCAAAGAATACTCCATGAATTGCAACAGTATGAACACTGCTTCAGTGAACCCAGTCTTTTTTCATCTTAACTTTATTACAAACTGGGAAGATATTTCCTTTTCTGAGCTGTGTCAGACTTAGAGATGGTTGTATTAATTAACAAGGGCACACAAGGCTCTGCCCTGTATAAAAAATATATAGTCTCTAGCATTTGTTTTCTTTGAGGAAACAATAATTTAACAAAGATTATTTTATTGTTTTCCACTTAACATTTATTACCACTTCATTCACTCTTCTGACTTATGTCTCTAAGTACTATTTACTATCTGTGCTGTAGCTACTATATGTTTGTCCCAAAATAAAATGCCTACAGAGCAAAATCACATCTTAAGGTACAGCTCTCATAACTATATCTGTGACTGCCTTGAACTGCCCATAAATACTACCACTGTCTAGCCTGTTTCTCTTCATACATGCAGTAAGACAGACTATTACTCTTCATGGATGACTATACAATGACCATTAACAAGTTGTTGTATCTAGATCAGAAGGTGCGCAACCTAAAAAATAAATTATACAATGACTGCCGATTAGTATTCCAAAATGTGCATGCTGACTGGCCAGCCCAACCAGCCTGCCCGTTGTAAATCTGACATATACTAATGGAAAAAGGTCCGGTTGCCCAGACTTTTTCCATTAGCATAAGTCATGATTTTTTTTGTTTGTGTTAGGTAGCAACGGAGAACGGAATATCTCCGTTGCTGTAATCTCTCCATGTTATACATTTAACATAGCGAGATATCTTAAAAAAAAGCAACGGAGATCTTCCTTTCTCTGTTGCTTTTTTTAAAGATATCTCGCTATGTTAAACTCATTTAACATAACGAGATATCTTTAAAAAAGGGAGCAGAGATCTTCCTTTCTCCATTGCTTTTTTTTAAAGATATCTCACTATAATAACTCGTTAAACATAGCGAGACAGCTTTAAAAATGCAATGAAGATCTTCCTTTCTCTGTTGCTTCCTTTACACAGGTCTAATGTACTGCATAAGCATACGCATGCGCAGTACATCAGAAAAAGCCCCAGGATAGCGGAAAACCGTGGAAGGGCACCACTCAGGTATTATACAAAGGCATTATTTAAGAAAAGTAAGTATTGTTTTTCTTAAATAATCAAGTAAAAAATCCCAAAGGCAGTCAACGAATGTAAAAACAGCTTGAAGAACGACTGTAACTGTATACAAGTATTTAAAAGGTACAAGCACCACTTTAATACATAAAACAATAAAACCTGGTTAGCGCTTTCATTTCACAATGTGTAAAATTTCATCAGACAAAGTTTACAAATGTCACTTCCTTTATGCTTTAGCATCCATTCTCAATGGTTGCCACACATTAATGCTGAATTTAAAATAACTCACACATTAACTAATCGAATGCTGTAAGGGAACCACTACACAATGAATCTATGTACTTGCTTAACATTAAAAATAACAGACACAATGAGTTGCTAAAATGTTGCATGCACTAATGCATAATTAAATTACTCTTTAAATGCAAGCTGTATAAGCAAAAACATTTTTAAACCTTTCTCCTAATTATTGCTTACACTTTTATATGATCTATTTGTGACCTATGTATTTTTCATATGTATATATATATATATATATATATATATATATATATATATATATATATATACACACACACACACACACACACACACACACACACACACACACACACACACACACACACACACACACACACACACACACACACACACACACACACACACACACACATACACATACCATGTTAAGGAACATTTTTGAAAAGAATTGGCCCATCCTATTAGAGGATTCAAATATAAGACAGAGAATAGGGGAAAATCTAAAAATTGTATATAGAAAGGGGCCAAATTGTAAGGATTTACTGAAGACAAAATGGGTAGGAGAAATAAAATGCAAACAAGGAATGTTTAAGTGTGGTGCCTGCACATGGTGTAATAAAATTCAAGTGTCAGACAGCTTTACTGTTAGGAATAACACATATTATCTTAGGAACAGATATACTTGCACTTCTAAAGCAGTAGTATACCTGGCCTCATGTAAATCCTGCCCCGTGTTTCTATATAGGAAAGACAGGGAGAAGGTTCTCTCAGAGAACATACGAGCACGAGTATGCCATTAAAAAACATAACACAAATAATGCCCTAGCAAAGCATGTCACCAACAATGAAGGGCATGTTTTCCATTACATGGCTATAGATCATGTCATTACTGATGACAATAAACCATGGGCACTAATGTTAGGAATCAGTGAACTTAAACGGCAGATTCGTCTACAGGCTGACAGCTGGCCAGGTATAAATGAGAGAAGCTCCATTTTCCCCATTTTGAAGTTAAAAGCACTGGAAAGGAAAAAGGTCCAAGTGAACACATAGTAATGGGGATATATATATATATATATATATATATATATATATATATATATATATATATATATATATATATATATACATATGAAAAATACATACGTCACAAATAGATCATATAATCATATCATCACATAATGCATGTGTAAGCAATAATTAGGAGAAAGGTTTAAAAATGTTTTTGCTTATACAGCTTGCATTTAAAGAGTAATTTAATTATGCATTAGTGCATGCAACATTTTAGCAACTCATTGTGTCTGTTATTTTTAATGTTAAGCAAGTACATAGATTCATTGTGTAGTGGTTCCCTTACAGCATTCGATTAGTTAATGTGTGAGTTATTTTAAATTCAGCATCAATGTGTGGCAACCAATGAGAATGGATGCTAAAGCATAAAGGAAGTGACATTAGTGAACTTTGTTTGTCTGATGAAGTTTTACACATTGTGAAATGAAAGCGCTAATCAGTTTTTATTGTTTTATGCATTAAAGTGGTGCTTGCTCCTTTTGAATACTTGTATACAGTCTACAGTTGTTCTTCAAGCTGTTTTTACATTCATTGACTGCCGTTGGGATTTTTTACTTGGTTTTGTGAGTTTTTTCTTAAATAATGTCATTGTATAATAGCAATAACCCACGTCTGGGTGTGGGTAATGCTAGATTTACCCACGGTTGTCTTTGTTTGGTCACCTGGGCTTCGCCCTCGTGACCAAACCACATGAGTCGTGGGTAAATCTAGTATTACGCACACCCAGATATGGGTTATTGCTTAAATAATCTGATTCTGTCCAGGGTCTGGGCCTAAGTCTATCTTCTGAGCTTGATCTACATCCATTCCCCTTGCAGAACTTGTTCTTTAATGATTAGAGGTTGTTGTGTCACAAAACACTTCTAGAAGACTAATTAGATAGTTACTGAAGCAATTATGTTTCCCTGATATTATGCCTTTGAGTTTCTAATTGCCTTTTCTTGTGACAGAAGTAACCTTCTGCTGCTTGATTTAGTCGCCTTACAGCTACAAAGAAACACACTTGTCCAGAGGCCAGCATGGGTACAAACAAACCAGCACAGTGGTTAAAAAATGTTTAATCACTAAATATAATTGTAGATAACAGGAGTTAAGTGCTTTCGTCCCAAAACTTAAAGGGACTTCATCAGAACTATCACAAAGTTGCAGTACCACCCCTTATAAATGATAAAAGGCAGTAACACATAAAGACAACTAGTGACACAATTGACACAATCAAATAATAAATAGTTAAAAATTAGATAAATATAGGGTAATTGACTGATGTTCATACAGTAAGTAATACAAACGTATCAACTTTAAATTGCAAAACAGTTTAGTCAAGGAACATTTTTTTGTCTGTATGCAAAATGTAAAATCACAAGATTCATATAAACTTACAACATATTAAAACATATGAAACTTAGATGTTTAGGTCACACCTATTAAGGCGTAAGACAAAAATGACTAATATGAATCAATCCCAAGACCTGGAGAATCTTAAAAGTGCAGTAAAATGTTAATAAAAAATAAATTAAAAATTGGATTGGCCCAAAGGAAACATTTTATAATTTCATAGCCCTCAGCTTCATTGCACTAATAATAGAAATGGCATTGTTTAACTTGTGGTTTTCACTGGCATTTAAACGCAATTGCCATAATAATTCTTTGTACTCAATCAAAGTTCCCCAGGGGTTTCCTCTCAGATTCCGGGGTATTTGTTCTAGCACAAAAACGTTAAATTTTTTACCTTCCTTACAAGTTTCCTTATGTCTTTACAATGCATTAGCTTCATTGCATTGTTTAACAACATAAAGATATTCATATATTCTCTTATGGAGGGAATGTTCAGTCTTCCCCACGTAAAAACAAAAGGAAGCATCACAAAAAGCTAAACAGATAATACCGGGGGAGTACTACAATCAAAACTTTGATGGAAATGAGAAACGTATCCAATGGTGGATAAATTGATTGCCTCCCCTCATGAATAAAAATGCATTGTTTGCACGCACCGCATCGTCTGGTACCTCAATAGCCTCTTGAGAGTTGTTGGTGGTAGTTAACATCCTCTCTGTTTTCTCTTTAATATTGCTACATCTTTTGAAAGTAACACAAGGAACATCACCCACCAAATTTCACCCACCAAATTTTTAATCCCAGGATCACCAATCAATATTTTCCAGTTAGTTTTAATTAGGTTTAAAATGGCACTACTTTTCTGAGAATACTAATTACAGCTACAAAGACCTGTTCTCAGCATGCAGGTATTACTACTTGATGGCTTCCCTCAGAATGGCAAGAATGTCCAGACTGTTTATGGGGTGTATTATCAACTTCTGTGTCATGTTTTAATTTGATTTCCATTTGCATTTGTTGTCTAGTCCAGCAAAATGTACCAGCCTTCTTTATCAACCACGTTATTCCATAGCAGACAAAGAAGGCTTCCATCATTCTGGCTTATCAATTGGAATTTGGTACACCAACAGCCCTGCTACAGCTGTACAACTTACTGGACAAACTGTTGGAATATTACTTGTGTTAATGATGCATTACAGCTAATATTAGCACATAAACAAAAAGCAGAATACCCTTTCTAGAGTTCAGAACTACAATATATTATAGATTAGCATGTTGAGCTTGGCCATGGTACCACGGCAGTGCTATGCAAATGACCATGAAAAGGAAGCTGAAAATGCATTCACTGTTGATATGCAGAATTACCACTGCACTCTTGTTCACTTGTAGAAGTCAGGGAATCAAAAATAGTAGTGAAGAAGGTATTTCTGTGAGTTAACTGCCTAGCAAAATATTAAGAAAGAACTATCAGTAGGACTGGAAAAAGAACTGCAGTGAAGCTACTTCCTGCATGGAGTTGCTGCATCATGTATGAGACTGTTAAATCCTCTTCCTGACTGTTGCACCCTATATTTAATAGCTGCATTCTGCATACCATGTCTGTATGTTGCTTGTGTTTGCTGTAAATGACTATTGCATTGACTATAGTACTGTTTGCTGCATCTTGTGTGTGACTGCTACATTCTCTATGTAATTGCTGCATCCTGCATGTGACTGCAACATCACATATGTGTTTACTGCATCCTGTATGTGACTGTTGCATCATATATGTGAATTCTGCATTCTGTATGTGACCGATGCATCTAGTATTTAGCAAGTGCATCCTGTACGTGACTTCTGCATCGTTTATTATTATTTATTATTACGATGTGTATCCAGTATTTGATTGGTGCATCCTGTGACTGTGACATCATGTATGCAATTGTATTCCACATATGACTGCTGCACTGTATATGTGAGTACTACACCTTGTGTGTGACTGCTGCATTCTCTATGAGACTGCTGTATCCTTTTTGTGATAGATGCATCCTGTACGTATTGTGTACATGTATAATTTTCACTTCTGAGAGCAACAATGAAATTCTTTCAGATTAATTCATCAAAGAGCTGCTTAACTTTGTGAACTACTCAGTGGAATAAAAAAAAACATACTGTCCCTTCATAATTAAAAGAGTAAACTTCCATTAACACATTTGACAAAGTTATACAGAAGATGTGTTGTAGTGAGTACAAAAGCATCTCTTAAGAATATGTAAGATGTGGAGTGTGTGTGTGTGTGTGTGTGTGTGTGTGTGTGTGTGTGTGTGTGTGCATGTGTGTGCATGTGTACATGTGCATGTGCATGTGTGTGTGTGTGTGTGTGTGTGTGTGTGTGTGTGTGTGTGTGTGTGTGTGTGTGTGTGTGTGTGTGTGTGTGTGTGTGTGTATGCGCGCACGAGTGTGTTTGTATACATATATAAATTTGCATGTGTGTGTGTGTAGATGTGCGCGGGCTCGTGTGTGTGTGCTCGTGTGTGTGTGTGTGTGTGTGTGTGTGTGTGTGTGTGTGTGTGTGTGTGTGTGTGTGTGTGTGTGTGTGTGTGTGTGTGTGTGTATGCGCGCACGAGTGTGTTATACATTTACATGTGTGTGTGTGTAGATGTGCGCGGGCTCGTGTGTGTGTGTGTGTGTGCGTGTGTGTGCGTGTGTGTGTGTGTGTGTGTGTGTGTGTGTGTGTGTGTGTGTGTGTGTGTGTGTGTGTGTGTGTAGAGGTACAGCGGGGATTATTAAATCCTTTAGTGTGACTAGTAAATTATTCTGACACTTAATAGCAGTGCCATTCCATCTGGCGGGATGGTAAATGAATTTCTGTTATATAAATATTAAAACAGAAAAAAAAACTAAGATTTTAAAATGATTGCTTCAGCCTTGGTTTAGCTTAAAGTTAAAGAATTTTACTGCACTTATCATATCAGTTAGCTACTTATTATAGTTTAATCATAAATACTCCCACCTGAATCTGAAAGAAGAATGCAAGTTGCTAATTAGCCTGCTTCTTTTCCTTCCCTGCTACATTGTAATTGAATATGGCTAGCCAATCCAAGGCCTTCTACTATGTGATGTAAGAAATCGTATCAGTTGCTTAGTTGTAGATGATGTCAGTACTTACTGAATATTCCTTGACAGCTGCAGCCCAGTGACTGATTTGATCCAAAAATAAAAATACTCGAAGAACAACACACATTCGATATGCGGGCAATGTTGGCATTATATGGTACAAAACAATGAACAATCCTTCATTTGTATAAATAGTGATGGGGGCTGATAATAGCAGCAAGGTGCCCAGGTAAGTAGACATGTGAGCCATGTTTACAAGATACTCTTCCCATAAGAATGATTAGCTGATTTTTAAATAATAAATACTAGTGATGATCAGAGTAGCATGATTTACTGCGAGTGAATAGAAACAAGTTCATTTACACATACTGTACTGCAACAATTGCAGTTACAGAGAACTGTTTGCTAACACTACTGAGAGCCAGATAGTGGCACAGCAAGGACTGCTTTCACTACAACGCTGAATGTGAGTAGGCAGAAGTTGCAGGCTATATTTTAACAAACATGCAATATTGGGAGATGCCTTAAAGATCATGTGGGCAAGATAGCAATATATTAAAGACAGCCTTCAGAAAGTAAGTAATATATTTATGGCATTACTGTTAGACATAGGTTTCTTGATTGTAATAACCATGCCTTCCATACAAACTGGGGATTTCATAGTAGAAAAGAATTCAAGCAATACTAGGAGTTGGCTGAATATGTATATGTGGGGATAAGTGTGTATGTATATGCAGGGATATATGTATATGTGGGGATGTACATATATAGTATATGTATATTTATTTAACATTTGCTTACTGGGAAAGTCTGACTAGGACAGAGCCTATTTTGAGTGGAGGCCCAGGAAAATGCTCCAGACACATGTCTTTGTAATGTGGGAGGAAACTGGAGCACCTGGAGGAAACCCACATGAATGTAGGGGAGGACATGCAGACACCACACAGAAGGCACACCAGCTGAGAATCACATTGGAGAACATCTTAATGTGATGCAACAATGCTAACCGCTACACCACTGGGCCATCCTCTATATGTATATGTTTAGGTTCATAGGTTCATGGGTAGGTACTAGGCTATCTCCCCGAGGGCATTTATAAGCCTAGCTGGAGTGTGTCGGCTTTTGCCGCCCCATCGATTAATTAACTGATCCTCTGTCAAGCAGAGCCAATGAAGTGATCCCAGGAGTGTATTTTCTGTTACCCACCCACTTGTCAAGGTTTCTCTTGAAGAGTGTTAGTGAGGGGCTCTGCCTGATGTAATTTGAGATTTTATTCTAAAGCATGGGAAGTCTCTGTGACAGGAATCTGTCCCTCCAGCATGTTATATTTATTGTTGTGGTGAGGTTTAGCTCACTAGAGCGCGTGACTTGCAGTGACTTGGATTTCTTTAGGTGGAGCATGTCCATCAATTCTGAATTGAACATGGCTTTGTAAGTCAGCAGAGATCACCTCTGAGTAAGCAATATGCCACTGAGTACAGCCGGAGTTTTTTCAGTCGGGCTGCATAGGACATATGTTTGAGGCCAGTAATCCTCTTGGTGAGGTACTTTTGTGGTCTTTTCAGCTGTTGGAAGTGTCTTGTGAGGTACATCCCAAATGGGGCATTGTACTCTATGATGGGTCTAATGAGTGACGAGTAGAAGGGCACTAGAACCTCTTTATTTCTAGATGAGAACCCTTTAGTAATTAGATGAGCCACATAGAAGGATTTCCTAACTACTTTGGCAATATGATTTTCAAAGGAGAGATTACAATCTACTTGGGTCCCAGATCTCTTATTACCACTTCTGTATTAAGGGGGCTGCCACCTATGTGGTAATTCATGGGTGTTTTATTTTTCCCAAACGGGATGATTATGCATTTTTTGGCATTTAGCTTGAGGCCATGACTTTGACACCAGGTGTCCATCTCAGTAAGGCCCTTTTGGAAGATGTCTGTGTCAGCCAGAGAGTCAATTATGGCTCCCAGGTTGCAGTCATTGGCAAACTTGGTTAGCCATAGTCCTCCTGTGTTTGCCTGTACTTCTGAAAAGTATATGCTGAACAGTAGGGGTTCCAGGACCAAGCTTTGTGGGACATCACTTGTGACAGGTTTAGAGTCAGACCTGGAGCTCGCTTTTCTTACCATGTAAGTTCTGTCTGTAAGCCAGTTGGCAACCCATCTCGTGATGTAGGGGTTTATGTTCAGGCTGGTGATTTTTTCTGTAATACCCAAGTTGGGAATGGTGTCGAAAGCCTTGGCGAGTTCAAGGTAGACTGTGTAAACTACCTTTCCCTCGTCTGTTGCCTTGGTGACTGTCTCAAAGAAGTCAACCAGGTTTAGTAGGCATGATCTGCCCTTAACAAAGCCGAACTGGATCGGGTTAAGTGTTCAGAGGTTTCCAATGTGTTTGTTAATGAGTTCCATGATGATGCACTCCATAGTCTTGCAGACCAGGCTAGTTAGGCTTATGGGGCAATAGTTATCAGGGTCAGTTGTGGCCCCTCCTTTGTGGAGAGGAATAACCATTGCAGTGCACCATTCTATGGGCATGTAGCCTGTGGAGAGGCTGAGGTTGAACAGCGTGTTTAGGTGGGGGGTTAGTTTGTTCTGTAGTTCGTGCAAGAAGCAGCCTGGGACATCATCTGGTCCCACTGATGCTGTGTTTCTGGCTTTTGAAAGGGCTGTTTTCACCTGTGCATCTGTGAGTTTTGGGACACTACACTTTTCGGTATTGTTGTGGTCCCTTTTGGAGGTGAGAGGGGGGGGTGAAGTTTGCACTGAATCTATCTTCCAGGATGTTGGCAAAATAAGTCGGTTCAGTATATTTTGTGCTGTTTTGCACTAGTTCAGTGCATATCTGCGAGTTGCCACTTAGATTCTTAACATAGCTAAAGAAGGCGTTGTGGTTATCTTTTGAATCCTTGGCTATTTTTCTTTCAAAGTTAGCCTTGGATGATTTCATGAGGGACCTTAGTTTCTTACTGATAGTGATCAGGGATGTCTTTCCTTCTTGGGATTTACTTTTTTTCTAAACTAGTTTCCTCCTTCTATTTTATAGCCTGTTTATTGCAGGGGTCCACCAAACTAGTTTCCTTCTCTCAGAGGAAAGAGTCTTGGTTTTGCTAGGGATGGCATGATCCATGCATCCTTGTAGGTGTTTATAGAGTGCATTTGTAAAGGTTTCTGCATTTTGGGCAGCATTATACTTTAGTGTGGGGGCTGTGAAACTTACCACCTCTGTCTTAAGAAAGGTGAAGTTTGCTTTAGAAAAGTTTTTACTGTGGTTTCCTTAGTTGGGGGTGGTGGTGGGGTGTGGACATCCAGAGGGATTAGTTTATGGTCTGATCTAACCAGTGACGGGTTGACCTCTGGTGTGGAACATCTGTCACCCATGTTGGTGATGACCAGGTCCAATATGTTTTCACCTCTGGTAGTGGAGTTTACTAGCTGATCCATTTGAGTTGATGAATTCCAGGAAGCGCTGGGCATGGGAATTTGTACTCAAGTAGTTTTCCCAGTGAATGGTAAGGTAATTGAAATCGCCCAATATCAGGGTTTTGGTAGGACCTTCATGTTTTCCAGTGTCTCCAGAAAGGTGGAGTGGTGGTCCTGGGTCATGGAGTGTGATCTGTAGCAGGCCACAATTTGCATTGCAGATTTGCTCAATGTTAGTTGCACATGAATGATCTCAGAGGTATCATGATGTGCCACTAACCTGGAGGTGCAGGTATCGTTGATGAATATGGATACACCCCCTCCTTTTGTGTTTCTGTCTGTGTTCTGTGGCCAAAATGTTGATATGAGCTGTAGCCTGGTAGTGCTGGGGTGCTCTCTGGAGCCTTGAACCAGGTTTCAGTTACTGAACAGATGTCAACGTTCTCCATACTGAGGAGTGCTTCGAGCGTGTGCATTTTGAGATTTAAACTCCTGGCGTTGAGTAGCATAACCCTCAGTTGTTTTGTTAATTGTGCTGTTTACAGAAGTGGGTTTGACTTTTGAGCCTTGCCTAAAAAAGGCACTATTGGGGCAGCAAGAGCCTTGGCCATCAGAAGCCTAGGGGTGACAGGTGCAAGCCGTCTCTTGTGAAGCAATGTGGCTTATCGAGCATGTCATCCCAGGCTGACAGACACTGGATCCCCTTTGAATGACACCAGAAGCTTAGCCAATTGTTGAAATTGATCATTTTTTCTTTATACTGAGGTATCATTCTTGGTGAGGGCAGGATGCTACTCAGGGTCAGAGTCATACCAGCCTGGGCTACATGATCAGAGAGCTCCTCCATGTCTCTTTTCATGTAGTCCAGGGAGGTACATCTCAGGTCATTCACACCAACATGAACAATGACAGAGTCATATTTGTACTTGCTCTGGAGTGAACTGAGTGCTTGTGTTATGTGGCAGATTCTGGATCCCGACAGGCAGCTGACTCTAACCTTCTGCTTGTCCAGCCTAGTAAGTGTGACGTCAATGAGCCTGACTACCTGACTATAGAGTCACCTATTACTAGTGTGTTAGTTATGTTATTTCGCCTTAAGGGCTGTGATTGTGCGGAACACTGATTTTGTGTTTCATGTGTTATCTGGTTTGTGATAGGAAGTGCAAGTTATTTGGGTTTCTGCTTTGGAGGTCTCTTATGCTTTTGCAGGTTTTTATTTAGAGCCTCTGAGTATGATTTTGTTTATTTATGTGTATTTTTTGCCAATGCTGTTTTAGTAGGTCTGTGTGCGGCTGGAATTGTGGTGCAAGTGTTAACCTTCTCCTCTTGATTGTCTGTTCCAGTCTTAGGTGGAGACAGCTTAGCTTCTAATATGGCTGTATAATTGCATCTCTCGCATATGTTAGTGTTTTGTGGTAGGAGGAGAGGGATGTCTGTGTGCATGAGTAGTTGTAACATTGCCTCAGGATACCCAGATTCACCAGCTGGACTGGAGAGTGCACCTGAAGTTGCCCTTTTGTCATGCCTGAATAGTAGGGTGAGCTGCTTAGTCACTTGGTTGGTGACGGGTGAATAAAGGGCCTTGCCCTGCTGGGCAATCAGCGTCAGAGTATATTAATGCTTGCTATTAGGTCTGAGCAAGTGTTGGGCTGTAAGATGCGTTTTGAGTGCTTAGGGTGAGAGTTAGACTAGTTTCAAGGCAAAAACTGAAGAGGAGACTTAGTGGAGTCGGGAATAATTTAACTGCAGCTAAATGGCACTGCCCGGTGCGCAAAACCGTGCAAAAGTGGTTTTTATAGTAGGGAAATGAAAGAGATAGAAATTAGCCCAAAATGGCCAATAAACTACTAACTTCTGGGCTGGAACCACTCCTCCAGGGACAGATAGGTTGCTCAAAGCTCTCTTCTCTCACAGGTGAACAGAGAAACTTCCTTCTATCCAAGTAAGGTATGGGCAACTCAGAAACTAGTATCACAGCCCTAAATTCAGCACTAGCCTGAAAACTGGACTATACTAGCTTAGAAAGGCGGGACACAAGGAATTTTTTTTTTGTTTTTTTGAAAAGATAAGGCAAAAACAGTAAAAAATACACTTAAAACAGCTTTAAACCACTACAAACGATCAGAAAAGGCTATCGCACTTTAGTGTGTAACCTACAACAGTTAAACAAATTATTTAAACAAAAAACTACTTTTTAAAAGTGCAGTCAAATAAGTACAATATGTGAAAGAAACAAGCTTTTAAATCACAATAAATGCTGGAAAATCTGCTTTTAGGCAGAAAAGAGTTAAGTACAGCAAGAAAGTACAGAAAACTGATACTTAATCACTCCAAAGTCTCTCTTCTAAGCTAGAAGGCTTGTACCAGTTTAAGGCTTTCTAGTGCTACCCAGTAGGTTAGTTACAGGAAAAATGGGAAACAAGTGCAGATGTGGTCTTTTAAACCAGAAAGTTGAAAGAGATGGACAAACTGTCCAAATGGTCAATAAACTACAATTTCTGGGCCAAGAACCTCTCCTCTCATGGTAGACAGGCTACCTAGTGTTTACCACTCCCAGTGATAAGCTAGAAGGCTTTCCTCCAACACAGAAAGGCTTGCGGGGCTCAGAAGCTTACCAACAGTCCTGGATACAGCAACTCTGTATCTGGACTAGGCTAGTTACAGGAAAGGTGGGAAACAAGTGCAAGTGCTGCTTTTAAACCATAACATTGAAAGAGATGGAAAAAGGCTGCCCAAACGGTCAATAGCTACAATTTCTGGGCCAGGAACCACTCCTCTTGTGGTAGATAGGCTACCTAATGCTTACCACTCCCACTGATAAGCAAGAAGGCTTCCCTCCAACACAGAAAGGCTTGGGGGACTCAGAAGCTTACAAAGAGTCCTGGATACAGCAAATCTGTACCTGGACTCGACTAGTTACAGGAAGGCAGGGAACAAGTACAAAACGTAGTCTTTTAAGCCAGCAAGTTGAAAGAGATGGAAAACTGCCCAAACGACCAAATAAACTACAATTTCTGGGCCAAAACTCACTCTTCCCGTGGAGGATAGGCTACCTAGTGCTTACCTCTCCCACTGATAAGCTAGAAGGCTTCCCTCCAACACAGAAAGGCTTGGGGGGCTCAGAAGCTTACTAACAATCCTGCATACACCAACTCTGTAACCAGACTAGGCTAGTTATAGGAAAGGTGGGAAACAGGCACAAGTGTGGCTTTCAAACCAGAAAGTTGAAAGTGATGGAAAAAACTGCTCAAACAGCCAATAGCTACAATTTCTGGGTTAGGGACCACTCCTCTTGAGGTAGATAGGTTTCCTGATGCTTACCACTCCCACTGATAAGCTAGAAAGCTTCCCTCCAACACGGAAAGGATTAGGGGGCTCAGACGCTTACAAAGAGTCCTGGATACAGCAAATCTGTACCTGGACTAGACTAGTAATAGGAAAGGCAGGAAACAAGCGCAAACACAGGCTTTTAAATCAGAAGGTTGAAAGAGATGGAAAAGCTTCCCAAACAGCCAATAAAGTATAATTTCTGGGCCAGAAACCACTCCCCCTATGGTAGATAGATTACCTAGTGCTTACCATTCCCACTGATAAGCTAGAAGGCTTCTGTCCAACACAGAAGGGATTGGGAGGCTCAGAAGCTTACCAACAGTCCTGGATACAGCAACTATGTACCTGGACTACATTAGTTATAGGAAAGGTAGGGACCAAATGCAAAATGGACTTTTAACCAGAAAGTAGAAAGAGATGGAAAAACTACCCAAACAGCCAATGAACTACAATTTCAGGGCCAAAACCCATTCTTCCTGTGGTAGATAGACTACCTAGTGCTTACCACTCCCACTGATAAGCTAGAAGGCTTCCCTCCAACACAGAACGGCTTGGGAGGCTCAGAAGCTTACCAACATTCCTGGATACAGCAAATATGTACCTGGACTACACTAGTTATAGGAAAGGTGGGGACCAAATGCAAAACGGGCTTTTAACCAGAAAGTAGAAAGAGATGGAAAAACTGCCCAAACAGCCAATGAACTACAATTTCAGGGCCAAAACCCATTCTTCCTGTGGTAGATAGGCTACCTAGTGCTTACCACTCCCACTGATAAGCTAGAAGGCTTCCCTCCAACACAGAAAGGCTTGGGAGGCTCAGAAGCTTACCAACAGTCCTGGATACAGCAAATTTGTACCTGGACTACACTAGTTATAGGAAAGGTGGGGACCAAAAGCAAAACGTGCTTTTAACCAGAAAGTAGAAAGAGATGGAAAAACTGCCCAAACAGCCAATGAACTACAATTTCAGGGCCAAAACCCACTCTTCCTGTGGTAGATAGGCTACCTAGTGCTTACCACTCCCACTGATAAGCTAGAAGGCTTCCCTCTAACACAGAAAGGATTGGGAGGCTCAGAAGCTTACCAACAGTCCTGGATACAGCAAGTCTCTATCTGGACTTGACTAGTTACAGGAAAGGCAGGAAACAAGCTTAGAATTTTTTTTTTTTTACAGAAAAGCAGCTAAAACAGCAGTAAATGCAATTCAAATTGTAGTGCAGGCCAGCACACCCAAGTGTGTAGCAACACTACGGCAAATGCAGTTCAAATAAATGCAATTAAATTACCAAATGAATAAAAAACAAGTGCAGAAAGCAGTAAATTAGAAGGCTACTAACAAGCAGTAATAAGTGCAGAGTAAGAGCGACTGAACAGATAACAGCATGCAGAAGAGCAACTAAGACAGTTACAGTAAGAGCAGCTGAATTAAAAAAAAAAAAAAAAATATATATATATATATATATATATATAGAGAGAGAGAGAGAGAGAGAGTTAAGTCAGAGAGTTAAGATGGCAGATCAAGCTTGGAGCTGATAACCACCCTGGACTAAATGGCAGCCTCAATATCAAATGTGTACTGAAATGGATCAGGTAACCAAGGCAGGACCCCTCCTCCTCCCCACAGGGGCCTGCACACACAGGTAACCACCCATTTTCTGTCCCTGTTCCTGCCCATACTTATGACATCACTGTTAGTATTTATTGCTAAGATGGAATGCACTTGTATTGATTTCTGAAGAAGTTCACTTACTTTGTAATAAAAGTGCGAACGAAAGCGCTCAAATCAACCTCTTGGAGTTTGTGTGGCTTGCTTCCATATAGAAGTTACCCCTTAAGGGTTAGATTTCTACAGTTTGTTTCGTCGATTTTGGTATAGCAGTATTCAGTGGTACTTTGTATTTCAAATATATATATATATATATATATATATATATATATATATATATTTTATTCTGAGGGCGGGAACAGAGCAGGATTAAGAGGCTACAGGGGTTGTCCTTCCCAAATGCTCTCTTTGTACATAGTAGGAGTGCCTGAAATCAGAATACAATCTCACTGCACTCAGTTGAGTGAGCAAATGAGATGGGCCCAGAAGGGGTATCCAAATACAAATCTACAAGAGGGGCAGGGAATTTCAAAGCCACCAACATTAACACCAAAACAAGAACAAGGAGGGTGGGTGGAGAATTAATTGTAGAGAGACAGCCACAACTTCAGTTGAGTTAATTATCAGTGAAAAATAAAAATAAATAAATTAAATACAGTAGTACATGCAAAAGAGCAGATAAAAGTGTACTTAAATTCACTTATACGTCCAGCTGATTTCAGGTAGATGTTAGCCGGCCAAAGCTCTGATGTTAAGCAGAGATAACTCAAAATGTACCACTTATATAAGGCAAGACAGAATGTCAGTGATGAGGTGAAACTATTCCCCACTGCTATCAATTGCTACACAGAAATTCTAAAAAGTACTCTGTAGAGAGACAGCCACAACTTCAGTTGAGTTAATATTCAGTGAATAACAAAAATAAATAAATTAAATTCAGTAGTATATGCAAAAGAGCAGATAAAGATGTACTTAAATTCACTTATACGTCCAGCTGATTTCAGGTAGATGTTAGCTGGCCAAAGCTCTGATATTAAGCAGAGATAACTCAAAATGTACCACTTATATAAGGCAAGACAGAATGTCAGTGATGAGGTGAAACTACCCCCACTGCTATCAATGGCTACACAGAAATTCTAAAACGTACTCTGTAGAGAGACAGCCACAACATCAGTTGAGTTAATATTCAGTGAAAAACACAAATAAATAAATTAAATACAGTACTATATGCAAAAGAGCAGATAAAAGTGTACTTAAATTCACTTATACATCCAGCTGATTTCAGGCAGATGTTAGCCGGCCAAAGCTCTGATGTGGAGATATGTGTGTGACGACCATGCCCTGGCCCAGTAATCAAGGAGCCTCAATCCTAACCTCTAACACCAGGGAGGGTGTCTCATATAAGAGGAAAGGATAATAAATGCACACAGTAAAGTACAATTTCCCTTAAGTGTACACAGAGATCACAGTCAGTCTGGGCATAGCTGCTCCCTTGTTCTCCAGGTCCCCAATAAGACTCCCCACTGGCACAGCTATAGGGTCCACATCTCACCCTAGCTGGCAAGCTAACTTCCAGTACCCTCTTTGTCCCACCAGTGCTTTGTGTCCCTGCCCAGGTAGCTGACGCACCACACGCACTTTGAGATAAGTATTTATACAACTTCACAGACACTCCTGGGAAAGGCTGACAAAGATTCTCCAGCTGTGCCCCTTTACCCAGACTATAGGGTAATAATTTCTGCCACCACCAGCTAATACTTATCAGCTACCCAAAGGCCCTTAAAAGGATGTCCAATTATTACTGTGCAATATTATTATCCAATTGGTAATGTGACTATTCAGTCTAAGGCTTATTAGAGTGGCTTATTACAATAAACTCTATAAATATGCAATGTACTCTAGAGCTTACTTAACTCTACACAAACCAGCCACAGGTAAAGGTTTTTAAAACTATTTAATAATAAATAATTAAAAACACAAACCAATATTACTACACCACAGTGATATCTAAGAGTTCAGAGATCACACAGAAACTTAAAACAATACAGTAGGAAAGTTCTGGTATACTAGAAAAATACTTGTCTAACTTTCTTATAAGTTCCTAGCTATTACTACAAGAAAATGTATTTCTAAGACACTACTTACATAAGACAACAGGCAGAGAGCTGATAAGTGAGATATCAAGATGAAAATGCTCCACAGTCTCTCTCTGAACAATAGTTTTTAAACTTACTAACAAACATCTTTGTTAGGCCCTCCCAAATTACATCATTTTGACACTTGGTTTTCCCAGCATATACATTACATCATTTTGACACAGTCTGGAGTTCCTGGGCCAACAAACTGCATTATTTAGCAATCTAACACCTGCTCAGGAAACTACAACATTAAAAGACATTTCACATGTACACTCTAGCAATTATTCCTTAAGTTAAGACAATAGAAAGAATGTGTTCAGCCAGCCCCTTCGGCACCACTATTTAGATAATTTTACTTCAAAGAACATTTGAAATGCTTGGCTTAGTTTTCCTTACAGCAGATGTCAATGTTGCTACAATCCTGAAGTTCACATTTTACAGTGTTTTCTTTGATTTAAGCACACGCCTGTATTTTACATTTATATATAGAAATGATAGAATTATGTATCAAATTCTATTTGACTAGGCTGGCAGCCTCCGTCCCTCTTTCCCCAATCTTCACATCTCTGCCCCCCTGGAGAACTCAAGCTAGTTTTTCATAGTGACCTTTGAGAAACACCGCTTGAGAGGGTTAGGTCTGTCTGGGGGTACCTCACCCCATTCCCTGTCTTGAGAGCCCATCTGCATTGGCATTGCTATTCCCACTGCAGTGCTGCACTGACATATCATATGCTTGCAATCCCAGGCTCCATCTTAGCAATTTGGCATTTTGCTGACTGGCTCTGTTTAACCATGTTAGAGGGTTGTGATCTGTCATTACAGTGAATTTTCTTCCATACAGATAAGGCTGATGTTTCTGCAATGCTTACACTATGGCTAGACATTTGCTTTCTACAGTTGCATAGCATTCCTCCCTGAGTTGGTGCCTACAACTGAGATAAACCACTGGGTGCTCTTCACCCTCTGAAGAAATTTGGCTAAGTACAGCCCCCACCCCATGGTTCGAAGCATCCACCTGCACAACAAATTATTTGCTGTAATCTGGACTGGCTAACACAGGAGGTCCACCCAAAGCTTCTTTAAGCTTTTGAAATGCCTGCTCCCATGCTGGGGTCCACACTACCTTATCTGGCCTGTTCTTCCTTGTCAGGTCTGTGAGGGGAGCAGCTATGGCACTATAACTGGGGATGAATTTTCCGTAGAATCCTGCTGTCCCTAAGAATGCCCTCACCTGCTTTTTTGTAATAGGTGCAGGCCATGCCTAAATAGCATCCACTTTGGCAGGTTCTGGCCTTATCTTACCACTCCCTATTCTATGTCCTAGGTAGGAGACCTCTGCCATACCCACCTGACATTTGCTCAGCTTAATGGTCAACCCTGCCTTCTGTAGTCTGCCCAGCACCTCCCTGACATACTGAAGGTGCTGTGGCCAGGAATGGCTGTAAATGGCAATATCATCTAGGTAAGTAAGGGCAAACCCTCCTGCTCCTGCTAGGATATTATCCACCAGCATCTGGAAAGTTGCTGCAGCGTTCTTCATCCCAAAGGGCCATTTTATGAACTCATACAAGCCAAAAGGAGTCACAAAGGCTGACTTCTCTCTAGCACTGGGAGTCAAGGGCACCTGCCAGCAACTCTTGGCAAGATCAATGGTTGTAAGATACTTAGCCCTACCCAGCTGCTCTCGGGCCTCATCTGTCCTAGGCATGGGGTAAGCATCGACTCTGTGTGACTATTTAATTTCCTGTAATCCACACAGAACCTGGTGCTGCCATCCTTCTTTGGCAACAGTACCACTGGGGAGGCCCAGTGACTGTTGGACTCTTGAATCATCCCTAGTTCCAACATCTCCTGTACCTCCTCCCTCAGAGTCTGTCTGACTCTCTCAGGCACCCTATAAGGGGCCTGCCTAATAGGCCTTTGGGGTCCTGTATCCACCTGGTGCTGCACCAGATAGGTGCACCCTGGTTTTCCAGTGAACACGTCCCCAAATTCCTGAAACACTGCTCGGATTTCTCGAACCTGGGTAGGAGATAGCTGCTGGGACATTGCTACCCCTTCCACCGAGGTGTCAGCCCAAGCCTCACTGAGGAGATCAGTCCCCAGATCTCCCTCAGACTCCTCCTGCCTGCAATCCACTGCAAATACTCAGCACAAGGGCCTCCCTATCATGGTAAGGTTTCATCATGTTAACATGGTACAATTTGTGCCCTGGCTGTCTGCCTAGCAGTTCCCACCATGTAGTTAACATCACTTACCTTTCTTACCACTTTGTAGGGTCCCTCCCAAGCTGCTTGTAGTTTGTTGTGTCTGACAGGAATGAGAACTATTAACTGCTGCCCCACAGCATACTCTCTAGCTTGAGCATTCCTGTCATACCACACCTTTTTCTGTTGTTGGGCTTCTGCCAGATTCTCCTTGGCCAAGTCCATGAGATCCCTGAGTCTTGTCCTGAGGTTTAGGACATATGACACAACAGACTTCTTGTGAGACTCACACTCATCTTCCCACTCATCTCAAATTAAATCTAGAGGTCCACTCACCCTATGCCAATACAGCAACTCAAAGCGTGAAACACCTGTGGATTCCTGGGGAACCTCTCTGTAAGCAAACAACAGATGGGGCAAATATTTCTCCCACTCCCTCTTAAACTGATCTGCAAATGCCCATAGCATGGACTTGATTGTAGAGTTTAACCTCTCAACAAGACCATTAGTCTGGGGATGGTAGGGGGTGGTCTTCATGTGCTTCACCCCACAGGACTTCCACAGACAAGCCAGCAGGTCTGACATGAAATTGGCACCTCGGTCAGACAGTATTTCTTTTGGGAAACCTACCCTGCTGAAAATCTCTAACACAGCATTTGCCACCTTTTCTGCCTCAATGGAGGACACAGCCACTGCCTTAGGGTATCGTGTAGCATAATCCACTACCACTAGGATATACTTTTTCCCTGTGGAACTTGGGGTACTCAGAGGACCCACAATATCCATAGCTACTCTCTGAAATATCTCCTCAATCACAGGGAAGGCATCAAATGAGACCTCACCTTGTCTCCTGCCTTGCCTACCTTTTGGCACTGCTCACAGGTCCTGCAGTACCCTGTTACATCTCTGGAAATTCCAGGCCAATAGAAGTTTTGCATAATATGCCTCTTTGTATGTTTTATGCCCATATGACCTGCAAAGGGAATATCATGGGCTATGTCTAGAAGCACCAGATGGTAGGCTCTAGGCACTTGCCAACTGCTGTACTCTCTCACCTTCTAGACCTCCAGGGTCCACTCTCTGTATAGTAACCCTTTGTCCCAGTATACAGATCCCCCCTTTCCCTGAGAATCAGGTGCCTCCCTAGCTACTTGCCTCAGGCTTTGCAGTGTAGGGTCTAAGAGCTGAGCCTGTCTCAACTCTCTCCTTGTAACCCTTCCCAGCTCCCCTTCCACAGGAAGTCTGACATCTTCTGACAGTGGTGCCTCACTGTCACCCTGGGTACTACTACTCACCTCTACCTTTGCAGTTACCCTGTTCAAGGGAATATCAGTATCCACAAGCAGCTGTGGCTCACCTTCAGTCTCACTGCTACAGAGTAGCTCCCTTCCTGAAGTAACCACCTCAGCAGTCCTGGCTGCAAGTATGCAGCTTGTCTGGGTCTCCCCCAGGCTACCAGATCCACATGCTTGTCTCCTAGCATCACTGCGTATAACTGCATAAGTACATGATACTGCCTCATCCAAATCCTACCCTCTCAGGACATCTGCAGAATGGTAGTTCCATACCCCTGTTGTCTCAAGACAACCCACTATTGGCATTTTGTCTTTCCCACTTACTGGCTCCCTCACCTTTGGTTTCCCACCTTGCCTCCATGGACACCTGTATGTCACATGGCCCCACTGGTTGCATTCAAAACATTTTACCCTAACTCCTGGACGTCTACCTGGACCAGGGCCTTCCCCTGCTACTGGAGGATGCTATTATGGCAGTCTGTGCTGCCCACCATGGGTTCCTTTAGACCCATGAGCAGTACTAGGGGTCCACTGCCTGTGCAAGGCTGCTCTGCTGGCCAGGTATAGGTCTCCCTTCTTCCCCAACTCATCTGAAGTAGCACATTGTCTATCAGCTAACCAGAGTCTCCTGTCCTCAGGCAAAGTGCTAAGGGCTTGTTCCCTCACCAAAAGGTCTGCCAGCTCTTCAAATGTGGTGAGCTGACATCCACTCACCCAGCTATGAAAATAAGTGCTCAGTTCAGCAACATATTCATGTACATTTTCATCTGCCTTGCATCTATGCTCACAAAACATTTTCCTATGCATTTCAGGTGTTAGCTTAAAACATTCTAACAGACATTTTTTTACAGCAGTATAATCAAAACAGACAGAGTCAGGCATTTGTGATATACAAGTTACAGTTTTCCCCATGGAGTAAGGGGGTCAGGAACTGTACCCAGAGCCTTTGGTCAACACTATACTGTTTGCATACCCTTTCAAACATGTGAATGAAATTATCAAAGTTATCCCCCTCTTTAAATTGTGGGAGAAGTTTACTGACCTGTTGTTACTCTCTTCCCCATTACCCCCGTGACTCTGGTGAAGAGTCAGCATTTTCCTCTCATGCTTCCTCTGATGCTCCTTTTATTGGTTTCTATTTCCAAACGTCTGGCCTCCAACTCAAGTCTCTTTTTCTCCAGCTGGATTTTTAAGTCCACTGCAGAAAGGTTGAGCTGTCCATTCTCCAAGGATATTGTATCTCCACTGCCAGTCTGATTGTCCTTCACAGAAGGGTTGAGCTGTCCATTCTCCGAGGATATTGTATCTCCACTGCCAGTCTGATTGTCCTCCTGGATGCTGTTTTCTGATGCAGCTGTAACCAAGGCTGCAATCAGGTCTGCCTTAGTCAGGTTTCCATGCACCAGTCCCCTAGCCTGGCACATCTCCACCAGCTGGGTCTTTGTCAGCTTTCCATACTCCTCTGCTGACATGCTGCCTGCTCACCCTAAGTAAGCTAACAAATGAAATAAAGCAGTTGTGAACTGAACTCTGAGTATACACTGCATGGCTGATTTAGAGTACAAAACACTTCCAGAGATCACTGTGCATAAGGTACAGGATTCACTCTACCCACATCACTGCAAACCACAAGTGAGGATATCTTAACCCAACAATTGTAAACCACAAATATGAGGATACCTTATCCCAACCACTGCCACCAGAAATGTGATGACCGTGCCCTGGCCCAGCAATCAAGGAGCCTCAGTCCTCACCACTAACACCAGTGAGGGTGTCTCTTACAAGAGGAAAGGATAACAAATGCACACAGTTAAGTACAATTTCCCTTACATGCACACAGAGATCAGTCAGTCAGTCTGGGGCTGGTTGCTCCCTTGCTCTCCAGGTCCCCAATAAGACTCCCCACTGGCACAGCTATAGGGTCCAGATCTCAGCCCAGCTGGCATGCTAATCTCCAGTACCCTGTCTGTCCCACCAGTGCTTTATGTCCCTACCCAGGTAGCAGACACACCACACACACTTTGAAATAAGTATTTATACAACTTCACAGACATGCCTGGGAAAGGCTGGCAAAGATTCTCCAGCTGTGCCCCTTTACCCAGACTATACAGTAGTAATTTCTGCCACCACCAGCTAATACTTATCAGCTACCCAAAGGCCCTTAAAAGGGTGTCCAATTATTACTGTGCAATATTATTATCCAATTGGTAATGTGACTATTCAGTCTAAGGCTTATTAGAGTGGCTTATTACAATAAACTCTATAAATATGCAATGTACTCGAGAGCTTACTTAACTCTACACAAACCATAGGTAAAGGTTTTCAAAAATATTTAATAATAAATAATTAAAACACAAGACAATACTACTACACCACAGTGATATCTAAGAGTTCAGAGATCATACAGAAACTTAAAAAAATTCAGTAGGAAAGTTCTGGTATAACAGAAAAACACTTGTCTAACTTTTTTCTAAGTTCCTAGCTATTACTACAAGAAAACATATTTCTAAGACACTACATACATAAGACAACAGGCAGAGTGCTGATAAGTGAGATATCAAGATCAAAATGCTCCACAGTCTCTCTCTGAACAATAGTTTTTAAACTCACTAACAAACATCTTTGTTAGGCTCTCCCAAATTACATCATTTTGACACTTAGGTTTTCCCAGTATACACATTACATCATTTTGACACTTAGTCTGGAGTTCCCAGGCCAACAAACTGCATTATTTAGCAATCTAACACCTGCTCAGGAAACTACAACAATAAAAGACATTTCACATGTGCACTCTAGCAATTATTCCTTAAGTTAAGACAATAGAAAGAATGTGTTCAGCCAGCTGCTTTGGCACCACTATTTAGATAATTTTACTTCAAAGAACATTTGAAATGCTTGGCTTAGTTTTCCTTACAGCAGATGTCAATGTTGCTACAATCCTGAAGTTCACATTTTACAGTGTTTTCTTTGATTTAAGAACACACGCCTGTATTTTACATTTATATATGCAAATGATAGAATTATGTATCAAATTCTATTTGACTAGGCTGACAGCCTTCAACCATCTTTCCCCAATCTTCACAATGTGCATATGTACATGTGGGGATATATGTATATGTATGCATATGTGGAGGTGATGTTGGCGTAATGGTTAAGGTCATTTACCTCAGCAATATAAAGCATACAGGGTTTGATTCTGACCTTTTGTTATTGCTTAGCCTTGTAGTAGTCTGACGACTGACAGCCTAGTGTTTATCTATGAACCTATGTGTATTTATATGTATGTGAGTATGTATGCATGTGAGTATATATTTGTGTGGCCAAAAGATTTTGTTCTTATTAATTACACACAGTCAGGCATGCTTCCAGTCAGAAAATAATTATTCACTGGGGAGGGGTGCAGTCTGTTAATGAAAGCAACTGACCACTACTAATACTTCATTACACGTAAGCCATTATTATTATGGCTTGTTGGAAGCATTGTGTATATATGCATGTATAAAACCTGTCAAAGCACATTACTCTGGGCAGAACTCCTTTCATTTGATCACAGTTAAACATCAAAGAAAAGCAGTCTCTTTGTATGATAGCAATAAACAACTGTGTCTCTTGACTGAAGAATTTGATCTGGCCTATAATAGCCAAAGCAAATACGTCCTTTTCTGTGTGTGTGTGTGTGTGTGTGTGTGTGTGTGTGTGTGTGTGTGCGCATGTGTGCGTGTGGGTATGTGTGTGTGAAACTGCTGAAATGCTTTAAAATGTTGGTCTGAGGTTTCTCTCAAACATCACAGAGGTACCCAGTCAAAATATGGGTATTTGTGGGTGAGGCAGCATGAGTGAAAACAACTCAAAATGTATATTACTGGCTTTAAGTTAAATGATAACTGAGCTGGCTTGTGTGTGTGTGTGTGTGTGTGTGTGTGTGTGTGTGTGTGTGTGTGTGTGTGTGTGTGTGTAGTGTGTGTGTGTGTGTGTGCATGTGCACGTGTGCGTGTGGGTATGTGTGTGTGTGTGTATGTGTGTGTGTGTGTGTGTGTGTGTGTGTGTGTGTGTGTGTGTGTGTGTGAGAGAGAGAGAGAGAGAGAGATTGAGAAACAGAGAGAAGCTGAAATACATTAATAAAGACAGAATTTGTTTCAGTTAATTAATACCAAATATTACATTTATATCCAGTCACAACATTGTTATTTAGGGCTGGTGAAATCTATATGTGAATCTAAAATTATTCCTGTAAGAGTACTTTTAATCTCTTTCATTTCATATATTCACTGTCTTTTCAAAACTGTTGCTAGCATGATCATTAGCTTGAAGAAGAAGCTGCAAGAATAATATGAAATATAAAGGGTTAATTCAGAAATAGTATAAAATGCTGTAAAGTAAGTGTCCTGGCAAGCACATACAGCTTAATTAGATATTGGCATGCATGCACAAAGGAGTATGTTATTGAGAAACAGAGTTTGTAAAATTAGCCATGCAGATGGTGGTCAGAAGACATCAACAAGATAAAAATATGTAAAATCAAGGACTGGAACATCAAGTAATGTCAAAGAACCAAGGACAAATCATAAATTAAAGAAAAAGAAAAACTTTTGTACAAAGGAAGACTGTTATACATCAGATTGAGAAAAAAAAAACATCAGACTCTGTATACATTTGAGTGCATAGAAATAAGCTTTGGGAATTTGCCTTAGAGAGCCGACAGTATTTGTGTTATATGCTTATAGATCCAAAAGCAGAAGTGTATAGTAAACTTTGCTGACTGAAGCAGTTTGTCTCCGTGTATTCATTGTACTTAGTACAATACAGTTGTAAAGTAGGTGATCATAGTAAATAGTTAAGTACTGTGGTATGCATGCATGCAAATGCAAGTAACAACAAAAAAGCAACAAAAGGCATACATATAATTTTTCAAGGGTGAGCCACAGTTGACGAACTGAATGGTTTCTCCTTGTGACAACTACACCTTCTTTTTTATTTTCATTTTATTCCTCTAGTGCATCCAGTTGCAGTGCAAACGTTTGCCTCCTTCATATGCACGCTATCCAGTAGCAAAACAGTGCATCTCTGCAAGTTCCACAGGTCCTGTATATTCATGTCGCTGAATCTGCAAGCTGCGTCTGACCAGCTTTTGGGCGAATTGATGAGGGACTTTCCATGTTTTCCCAATATAAGATTTGGCCACCTTCTACACAGAAACTGGTAATTCTCTTTTTGTTTCTCATTCTACATTATGGATGCCATAAAGGAAAGAACTGTAAAATGTAAAACTACCTTTCAGGTAGACAGTAATAATAGTCCAGCACATGTATGGTCAGGATTTAAAGTTTGGTATAAACAAAACTGTAGCACATGTAGTACTTTACTAGGGAAAGTTCATGTCAATGCTTTATGTAAATGCATTACATTTGACTGGTATCTTAAACAGCAACATGATTGGTATGACAGTAAATGTTTATTGTGCAAGTCATACGAAACTGCTTTCTGTGTGCAGTGTCATAAAAGTAATGGTAAACAACCACATAAGGGTCATACATTTGCATTATGTCTTGTCACCACATGTAAAATGTTAATTTCAGAGTTACAATATCAGTCAAGTCAGTCACTGACAGAATCTTCTGTACATCTTGTTAGACAAAAGTGGCATAAAACCACTGCACATTACAAAACAGATAAGAACAGAGATGAGGTTCATAGTGAACTGACAAAAAGATTTAATAAACTTCTAAGAGACAGAGTGAGTTAAAAAAGTTCAGGCAACATATGCAAACATTTTTTCAGAAGTGCATAAGAGCTTTAAAGTCAGCAGAACACAATAATGAGAAATATAAGACAGCCCATGCAAAATCACAAGACAAAAAGAATCTGGTTAGTAAAGAGTTAAGCAACAGCAGTTAACTACACTGATAAAACATAATTTATAACGTACTATTTTACATTTAGAAAATGGTTAAGTGTACACAGCAGAAACTTTCATTCAGTTAAAGCAAGGCACTTTAAATGGTGATTTTAAAACCATTTCAAATAACGAAACAGTTCTAGGGCATAGACATCAAATATCAAATGAGAGTTGTTAAAAGCAGCACAGACATGAGGTCACAAGACTGACATGCATGTATTTTATTTTCATCTAAAGTGCAGCAAAAGGCAAACAACAGCAAATGTAAATCATGTAAATATATCTGTTTTAAGCATGTGTTAGTTAAGCCAATATCTCCTTTGTTTCTTACAATTTTTGTAATGGTATAATAGCATCAAAAATAGCAGAGACTCTAGCAAAAACAATATTCAAAAGCAATATTATGCATAGTTAGGCAAATTACGAATGCTTATTATAAGTCAAAGAGTTTTACAACTGCTTTCTAATATCAAGATGCAAGTATATTAACAAATAACTGAAGGTAAGAGAAAGTGCTAAAGGAGTCAAGAGATATACTAAGAGTCTGGAATGCGCAGAAAGAAAAAAGTAAAAAAAAAATTGTTTTATGTGAGCTCAAATCTTTCCAGGCTGGAATGGGTAGTTACAAGGAATGTTGCATAAGATAAAATGTTAACTGGTACTAAAATGTATAAGGTCAAGGAAACAAGACTGGTTGCCAGGCCAAATAGCTTACATTTTTCTAAAACATTATTGTTAAGTATTTATGTGTAGCATTAAGCAAAAAGCACAAAAGTCTGCAAAAATCCTGTTTGGCAATTGTAATAAGACATCACAATTGTGTATACATGTCATTAATAATCTGTTTGCAAGTAAATACTACACCAAGTACAGTCAGTACATGGGCTATGGTATGCAGTTAAAATAAATTATGCAGGTCCCGTAACAAAAAAGGGAGGGTGCAAATAGCTACTAGTAAAACTTTGACAGCATAGGCAACAACAAAAGCTTTATAAAAATATTTTCTGTTTTTGAAAATGGCCAAAAAATGATCAAATCAGAAAGCAAAAGTGTAAGACCAAAGTGTCACAGTCTAGGTAACAGCCAAAGGGCAAGCATACATTCAGTTCTCACAGCATAAATCAAATAAACAATACTGCAATAAAATGATGTATACTACAGGGGGAAGGGCGTGCTTTCAATTTTACACTAACTATGTAAACCATACTGCAAAAGGGAGTAAAATAAAGGTACAAAGTGTCAAGTAATGGTTGTCATCATTGTGTTAACAATATAAAACTGTGTTAACTTGCTGAATCAAAAGAAAACAGAGGGAATCAAGGTTGTTTATTACAACATTTCATGAATAAAACTTAGTTGTGAAAATGCTACACAAAATAGAACAAGACAATTTCAGTTGTGGAAAGCACACAGCTTGTACCTTTGGGAGGATAACATTTAACACAAATATAATGGCATGGTTAGCTGAACAAGGTCAGGCATACATAAAAGTAGAGGACGAATCAAAGACTGACATACACATTTCAATAAACAGCTCTGTCTCTATTAGATGCTGTACGATACCTCTTGAAGATGTAACAGTTCTGACAAGGGAAGACATTATGCAAAACAATGTCACAGTGTGTAGACAATAACACAAAAGTAAAAATAAACTCAACAGGGGAAGAAAAGGGTATGATTTCTACCAATACTTTGTTTATTTGTATAAACAACACAGTAATACAAGGAAAAGGACCATGGGTCAGAATACTTACCATTTTAGGTAACAGGCCAGTACTTCATACAGATCAAGTGGTAAAAATACCATCCATTTATATTATGATAGGACAACAATACTAAAAACAATATTGCACTTCAGTATTACATTTCCAAATTTTAAAGATACCAAATGCAGATTTAAAAGAGCTTGGTATAACACACTTTTAGGGGGAGTAGGGGCAGGAGTAGGAACCCTAAATGCTGTGGATATTAACATTTTACAAAATAAACTAAAACTAGCAGGGCAAGACATATCACAAATCATACATTTGCAAGCACAGTGGAATCCCACAATTTGGTATGTACATAAAATGTACAGCATCAAGAGGGTTTTTAAAATCATTACAATGTAACATTAATAGACATATTGCAATTTGATACTAATGTATCTATATTTGTAGATTGGACAAAATGTACTTTACAGTCATTGTATGTTAAAATGCAACAAAATGAGTTACAGACAAAGTTATTGTTAAAAAATGAGTACATGTGGCAACAACAATTCAGCAAGTGGATTTCGTCCACTAGCTGGATAAGACTGTTCACAAAATTATTGCACTGGAAATGTCATGTATTATAATGTAACAAAACAAACAGTGATGTGTCAGTTCATGGTATTACCCATAATATTCTTGTCTACCTATAACAATACTGAACTTTCGTTACCTCAGCTTGAAGGAAATTACATAGCTATGGATAAAACACACATGTTAAAACATTGTACAGAAACTATGAATGGTCTCATATATGGACAGCATTCTCTCATTTATGAACCATGTTTTTTATAACATTCTGTAAATTTGTGCAAATAGACAATATTACCTTCAAATTTTAAAATGTTTGTCAAAGTGGCACCACAATTTGTATGTGTGGTTTCAAATAAACCAGTGTTAAAATATAAGGAAACACCCTTTGTGGGATGTATTAGCAATATCACGCATTTAACCTGGGAAAATGAAACATATGTGTTTTCTACCAGTACTAAAAAAATGACAAAATTTAGTGGAAATAGGAAATGATTCAGTTTCCTAACATTACCTTGTCCTTACACAAGTTAAGAAAAATAATACAAACACAGACATCTTAAAGCTTACTTGGATCATCATAACCACAGCCTGTTATGCCATGAAGTAAATAGTATAATAGTAAAAGATAAATTGGTAAAATTGGATGAAAAAAACAAAAGCTGACACTGTCCATAATTGATGGAACATATTCACAGGGTGGTCATCATCAGGAACCAAATTGTTAAATTGGTGAATATATCCGGCATTGGTAGTTTTAGGGGTCATAATAATAATGACAGCTTGGAATTGTTGTATATGCTGCAGGTTGCAAAGCGTTGAAATAATTCAGCAAGTCATGACTGTAAACATGAATAAAGTGATAAATGCTGTAAATAGCAATGCTGATGAAACAAATGCAGCCTTTTCTTTAACTGAAGTTTAGTCCGTTCCTCAAAATACAAAAAGGGGGAACTGTAAGAGTACTTTTAATCTGTTTCATTTAGCATAATCACTGTCTTTTCAAAACTATTGCTAGCATGATTATTAGCTTGAATAAGAAGCTGCAAGAATAATATGAAATATAAAGGGTTAATTTAGAAATAGTATAAAATGATGAAAAGTAAGTGTGCTGGCAAACACATATAGCTTAATTAGATACTGGCATCCATGTACAAAGGAGTATGTTATTGAGAAACAGAGTTTGTAAAAATAGCCATGCAGACGGTGGTCAGAAGACGTCAACAAGATAAAAATATGTAAAATCAAGGACTGGAACATTGAGTAACTTCAAAGAACCAAGGGCAAATCATAAATTAAAGAAAACAAAGAAAAACTGTTATACATCAGACTGAGAAAAAACATCAGACTCTGTATAAATTTGAGTGTGTGGAAATAAGCTTTGGGAATTTGCCATAGAGGCCTGACAGTATTTGTGTTACATGCTTGTAGATCCAAAAGCAGAAGTATATCGTAAACTTTGCTAACTGAAGCAGTTTGTCTCTGTGTATTCATTGTACTTAGTACAATACAATAGTAAATTAGTTGGTCACAGTAAATAGTTAAGTACTGTGATATGCATGCATGCAAATGCAAGTAACAACAAAAAAAAAAAAAAACAACAGAAGGAGTACATATAGTTTTTCAGTTCCAAAAAAATCATTACTGTTATCACAGCTTTTTTGCAGGCAATGTGTATGACTTACATTAGATATACCCTTTCAGAAGAGACTTATCCCAGGAAATCAGTTTATATGTGAATGAGCTAGGATAATGTAATGACTTATATAATTACTGCTTCATCATTATAGCTTCACAATTATAGCTTCACAATATAGTGATATATCATTGCCACTTCAAAGTACTTGTTTCTCCAGTTCAGTTCTTGGGTGGAATGTTTTGTATATGGACTCTAATGGTTCTCACTCTGTCTGATTTGCTTTTCCCTGGATGCTTTGGCTTGATTTATGTTAATTGACTATTCAGACAAGCTCTGAATCCCTTTTAAACTTGACTTGGATAAAGGTGGTATCAGGGAATGAAAAAATAAATATGACTCCAGTTCTTCACCCATTAGACTATGACAGAATAAAATATTCACATGAAACAATTTACAAGAACTGTATACATTTTGAATTCTCTCATGAGGTAAATAAAGAGTACATTAAGATCATAACTATATTTTGTCATTTTAATGTCTGAACTAAAATCAGTATTTAACCAACAGGAGAAACGACCGATCTTGGTGTCATCTCATAATTATACTTTTTTGGACTGTTAAAATCAGTATTTGTTTGCCTCAAGGGTAATGTTTTCAAACATTTTAAATATTCACAAAACAAAAAAATAAACCAGCATCACAAATCGTAAACGACACTCCAGAATTTAAGCTGCAGCTGCTCCATTATATTTATATATAAGAGCACAGGCTATGTACATTTTATAAGTAAATGAACAAATAAAATATCTAAAAATGTTCTGATGCATGTCGGTTTCTGAGGTATAAGCATGTACTAATAGGAATTACCAGTTGGGTCTACAATAGGATTCATCGTGCTTGGTTTCATCAAGGATTGGAAACATGATCTCTTTACGGTAGGGAATGCAATATGTTTCCAGAAACTAGGCACATTGAGCTGGCATTACATAATAAAAACCACATACGTTTGAGAGGTGTTGTGGAAATGTTGAGGAAAGTGGCTGCTTAAGAGAGAAGCTTGCATTGAGGAATGTATTTGGGAGGGGAGTAGTGTGGTAGATCATTGCAGTTTGGGCTTAAAATGAAGTGCAAAGTTTGCTAACGGATGCACAAATAACACGAGAGAGTTTGATGCAGCAGAGACGATATGTAAAGAGTCAAGGTACAAGGGTGAATGGCTCAAGGAGTGAATATGCTGGGAGTGGGAGTGCCTAATGTGTGATGTCTGGTGAAAGGAGATTGGAGTTGTGGAACAGTACATATCCAAAGTAAAAAAAAATGTGATATAATTAAGCATAATGAAGTACTGCAGTAAAAAAGTAGGAGTACAAAAAATGATTTCACCTACATGGAATGGGAGAAAGTGGAACCAATGGTATATGCAAATTCAAGAGAAACAAAGCATGCACAAAACAATCTCCATGTAATACGGGCCTTGCAAATATTGCAAGGGCATGACTGTAGTTATGCACTAAAAAAAAGGCAGAAATATAAAGTTAATGCTAGCTATGTGGAAAATAAAGGGAAGGAGAAATGTGAGGAACACTATGGCCAATGAGGAAGATAACTATAATATGATTTTAAAGAAACTACACACTATTGTATGATTTAGGGTACATGCAAGCAGTTGTGGGGTATGCAAAAAAGGGGGACAGGACAACTCAAACAAAAGGCACTGAAGAAGGAACCAAAGTTAAAATGACTGGTGGAGGAGATGGAGATGCATGAAACTGAGTTTCTGGAAATTTAATGCAGGCTGGACAGGTGACCTGGGTAGTAGAACCTGATGGGATAACTTCAGAATTGTGGCAAATTAAAGGGATATTATGAAATTTGTACAAGCCTGGATTATAGAACTGGTAAAGGAGAGTGAAGGTTTGGACCCAAAGACCTACCTTGCACACAGAGTGGACAACCCTGGTCCTAGAGGTAGAGATTTCCTCATTGATATGCCTTGTCACCAAACTGAAGAGTGTATTTTAAGGCAAGTGCATGGAAGATTGGCATGATGATGGGATGAACACAAGTAAATGTGAAGAGGTTGAGGATGTTTCAGTCTCGGTGCACCAAATGAGAGTGGAAATGAGGGTTAGTGTTATGTCAGCTGAACCTATCACATTTTATATCACAATATGGGGTCCAAATAAATGGTGGGGGTGGGCTCCCTTAGGAAAAGATGACAGAGGTGCACCATTGAAGGTGGGAAGAAGAGGAGGTATATAGAGGTGTAATGTGTTGCAGAAAGAGTGGTGTAAACAATAAGCAAGAGGCGGAGCTACCAACATCCATGATCTGTGATTGGATGAGGAAAGGAAAACAAATTCCCTTGACAGTAAGACGAGAAGGTGATTGGCCTTAATCCCCAGTGTGTGTAGGAGAAAAAAGCAAAGTAGAAAGTACCCTTGCAAAACAAGTACATGGAGAAAGGAAGCATGAATTTAGTGACAGATCACATTTGAAACCCCAGGAAACAAAATGTAGGTGGTTCCTATGAAATAGCTGAGGTGAAATGAGAGAGCTGAAAGTGGAAGAAGAGCGGATCGATATAAAAGAGGAGAAAGAGGTGATCCAAGATGCACCAGGAATGGATAAGGGGAAGAAAGGTAACTCAGGCATATACAAAATCAGGCAAATGGTAAAGAATCCAAGGATTACTAGCTGGTTTAGGGAAAAAAAAAACATGCAAGCTCTGAGCCTGTAAGATGAGACAGACAAATGAGTAGAACCCAGTAAATGTGGGACTTTATATAGGAAGGACCTGGACAAATGGTGCTTCATTATGTGCTATTTTTTTACCACATTCTTCAAGTAGGAAGAAAAAAAAATGGTTGGGAGGAGAAAGTGAGGTGCAGAAGGGAGACTCATGGAGGAGAATGGTGAAGTTTGGTGAGAAAAAGGCAAGTGGAAAAAAAGTAGAGATGCTAGTAGCAGTTGTTGAGAGTCTTGGAGCAAGGTAAGATTTTTGATATGTGTAACAGAAAAGGGGGCAGTAGCCCCAAGTAAGGGCACTGGCTCAACGGTGACATAAGGTTGCTCCCATATGGACTAATGTTATGGACAATGGTAAAGACTAATGCATTTTTTGGCATATGAACATTGTATGAGAAAGTAATAAAGGTGAGGGGCATAAGGCCTATTGTGGGCAAATGGTAGACATATGTCATGAACATCTTAATTCATATAAGTTTGTTTGATTATGGATCAGAAAAGAATATCATAATTTCTGATATAGGGAACACTGCATGTGTTTATAATTCTTTACGTAAATAGATGGACTTTGAGGTTTAAATCACTATACCTGAACTCTAACCCTTGTATTACATAAGATAAGTAGAAAATGAAAGTATATTTTTATTTTGAAAAAGTTATGTAGGTCACCAACAATCAGTATAGTATATAGGGGAGCCTAGTAAGCAAGGGAAAGGAGAATTAAAATGGGGGTGTGTCATGTTATTCCACATGTTCAAAATAATACCAGCAGATAAATGGTATTTTTTTAGCTTTAGTTTATTTGTATTTATTAATTGGGGTAGAACACTGATCTCCATGCATCTTTTTCAGACTCAGCCCAGAATCTCTATCTGGTTAAGTGATTTGCTCAGAGTCACACAGTTAAGCAGTAATTATGGGATAAGTATTATATGATATTGATCAGAGTATAGTTAAATTGTACAATAAATAAGGAAGAAACTTTTCAAGGCTGACCTAGTATATTCCACAGTGGACTTATTATTATTGTTGTTATTATTATTAGTATTATTATTTTATTATTATTATTATTATTATTATTATTATTATTATTGTTATTATTATTATTATTATTATTATTATTATTATTAATAAGGCAGAGATACTAAACTGCCTGGGGAACAATGCTCAAGGGGCTGTTCAGGCATATTACAGGAAAATTTCATCTTTCTTCTTGCCTGGGGGCAGGAGCATTAGTTCATCTGTGCAACACGCTTAAATACCCTTGTGGGTTCAGCTCCTGAGGAGTGGAGAGTAGGTCAGAGGGGTGGAGGGAAAGACACTGGAAAGTAGGGGTTGGGTCTGTAACCCCTCTGAAGAGGAAATGTGTTTTGAGTAGAATTCAGAGAGATGGAACTTATGTTGTGTAAGAGAGAAAAAGGGAAGATACACCCATAAGACTATAAATGAATGGAAATAAACTGTTCCCGGGAAAAGGGAGGTGAGGAAGAGTGGAATATTAGTAAAAGAAGGAGGAAGTTGGTGGGAAGGTGTGACAAGTGAGAATGATAGGTGTTACTGCTTTGCATGAAACTTTTTAAGCCATTCCATTTGCAGCAGATGTATGTATTTGTTTATTTTGCTTTACATTTAGACAGTATCAGATCCTTGCATATCCTTTCTGTTATTCAAGTATCTTAATACGAAAATACATTCATAGTCACTTCATCATCATATCAGCTGCTACATGAAGTCATATTTACTCTGGTTAATCAAACTGTCCAAGACCTAGAGATGCTAAAACCAGGTACAAAAAGCTTACAAGTTAGTTCAGCTGTCCTTAGTGGGGGATTCTCATATGTAGGTTCTGCCCCTACACGGAGGTCTGGGAGTCCACTAAAACAGTCAAAAAGACCTAGTCTAGTTGCAGATGATTACGTTATGAAGCAATTTATGAAGTTATAAATTCAATATTTAATAAAAGTGACTTATTTATGTTACAGTGCATTGGCATATGATTCATAATTTCAATTTAATTGATTGCATTTTTTTTCACTTGTTGACCAAGCAAGCCCAATGGGCACAGTTATCCCTTTTCAAGGACAAACCAGCATCAAAGTGTGTTTAAGTGATTTGCTCAAAGTGACACCGCAGGCACATGGAGGTAAAAGGAATCAGCTCATAACAGTAAAGAGCCTCAGTCCTCTGTGCTAACCAAACTATCAACTGCTTAACATTTCAGCTTGTCTATTATTATTATTGTTATTATTATTGTTTTAGCTAATCTAACTACTAACATGCTCCTCCAATATTGGACTATTTCCAAATACATCAGGCGTAACCCAATTTATGGTAAAGAGGGTAATACACTTGGAGTTCAAACTTTGTAGTACCTTCCACAGAAGAACTCATTCTTGCCAATGGATGTCTGGATGCTTGTACTGTAATGCGTAGTGATTGTTTCCTGAGGCTTTTGACAAGGGTTATATCCTCACAATATAAATAGCAACCTGTACAGTACAAATTAGTCTTTGCAGTGGTAGCATTCATAAGATTTTAGGGCTTAAACTGGATTTTATAAATGACAGTAAACACTATATATATTAATGTCAGCAACTTACACTACCTAAGTATCTATGCACATAGGAACAGTATTAGGCAAGTTCTTAAGCAGTCATACAACGCCTAGCCATATACATCTTTAATCTGACACACTTGAAAGTTCACACCACTCTTTTCAAGCATTTACTAATCCTGAGTTCCCAAACTGAGCAGGGCTGTACATGTTAGCCCTGGTGTACATTTGTGTCTATCCTTCAAATCTTCAAGACTTGCCTTAATAGTAGTCAAAACAGCACTTCATTTGATTGTAGTGGTAACTTATTACATTGGCTTGTGTTACCTGTGGTGGTTATTTATTCCATTCGCTGGGAATATGTTGACTTAGGAACCTATTCCTCCAGAGAGTTTTGTTGACATGTTGCTGTAGATTTAGATTCTTATTGCAGGTGTTTGCAGGTGTGAAGAAAAAAGGAGGTCAGATGAGACTGGGTCTTTCCTGTCTCAAAAAGAGCAGCAGGTAGCCTATGGAATACAATCAGAGTTGTGGTAATTTCTCAGGATTGCTGAAGGATTTAAGGCCTTTAATTATTTTAGCTAGAAAATTTTGAGTCCTTTATATTTGAGCAATATGTGTGGATTTGTACATATTAAAGGAGGCATTATAGTCAATGATAGTTCTGATAAGTGAAGAGTACAGAGGCAGAATAACATCTTTGGTTAATGAGGATTAGCCCTTACAAACTAGCTAGGCCATATAGAAGGATTTCCTGAGTATGGTGAAAACATGATCGAATGAGAGATAGTTGTTCACATAAGTACCCAGGTCTCTTATGACTGAATCTGACTGAAGAGAAGTACATTTACTACATACGAAGTGGGAACAGCTTTTTGTCAAATGTTACTATGCTGCACTTTTTTACATTTATCTTGAGACGGTTTTTGGTACACCAGGTATCTATAAATTCCATTCCTTGTTGAAGCTGCTTACTATCAGTGGATGACTGGATAATTATGCACATATTACGGTCATCAACAAAGGTGGCCAACCACTGTTCTGAGATACTGGCTTGCTTAGATGCCAGATAGGAAGTGGGGCTAGTACTGAGCCCCACAGTACCCCGCTAGTTTAAATTTTTCTTTTAGCGAGGGCATCAGCTACTTTCATAATTGGGATATGTTGTATAGTAAATTTGCACTCCAGTGGACAATGTAAGGGTCTAGATTAAGTTTGTTTACTTTTTCAACAATGCCATCATGGAGCATAATGTCAAAATCCTTGATCCGATTGAGATAAATCTGCTTGAGATCACAGAGTAACCATTCTCCACAGCTTCTGTAACCTTTTCAAAGGAGCTTACTGGGTTCTGAGAACATAACCTGCCCTTCACAAAACCAAACTGATTATGGTCTAGATCAGTTAAGTTGCTAATATCTGCATAAATGAGTTTTGCTATGATATGTTCCATGGCTTTGCATGTAAGGCTGGTGAGGCTGATAAGCACATAGTTACCTTGGTCTGTAGAGAGGCCACCCTTCTGTGGGGGGGGGGGGGTCACAGTGGTTGTTCTCCAACATCAGGAACAAAGCCGGTGGATTGGCTGAGTTTGAATACAAAAGAGACTGATGTGGTATGGACTTTCTGTCCTATTGTTGATATAACGGTATTTACAGTCTAACAACAATTGTGTGATTTTGTGGAGATTAGGCTTTTGGAGATTGTGTCTTAACTATTAGGAAACAAGGTTCACAGTACATCAGTCTCTTTTTTAGGTTTCATCCTACGGTCAGAGTTTTATTTTCTATTTTTTGGTTTAGTTGTCTCACTTGGGAACTTGGGGATAGGATCCACTGTCCATGCTATTTATTTATTTATATACTTATATATTATACCTATATACTCAGTTTATTGGCCCTGTGATTGTGGACATTAGTGCTGGACTGGATGGGGTGATCAAATATTTGGGATATATTATATATTGTTATATTAGAAAATATGGATATAAGTCATCCACTATAAGGCTGTAGGCTGTGATTATACTTCAACAACGGATGGTGTGTGCAGGAGGAAGTTTATGTAGTATTGGTATTGGCATTTGGGGGCACATAGCAGATATATAACCACATGTCAATGTTGCAGGTGATCTTTGGCTATTTATAGTGCCACCATATATTTTCTGGGGTGAATACCCAAGTAACCTGCAGTACAGTTGTTGTACATAAATATATGGTTTAGTCAAAGTTTTTGATATTTAAAAGTAAGCAGCTCAGTCATTAGTGGTTTGTGCACTTTTATAGCAGAATTACTAGCTGTTAGAATTTATCAGGGGAGGATTCTTCTTCCAACACAGATTGGGAAGATAGCCATACTAAGATGTCACCAGTTTCCAAGAGGAACAACATAAGAGTCATTTGGAATCAGGTGTCCCTTTAGGTACAAATCTAGAAAAGGGGGCAGGAAGCATAAAGGATCTGCCATATTTAAAAGGTATTTTGAAAATAATGACCAAAATTGTAATGTAAATGACAATAATGTGCATAACATATCTTCCTTGACACTAATAGAATTGGAATTAAACACTCTCAATAAAGGTTTATGTTTTGTACTGCGCTTTTGTGTGCCAGAACAGTTTTTTGCACAAGATGTCATCAATTTTTGTCGCACATTGAATTTATGTTTATATTTTCATGACTCTGATGATAACTTTGACATTAGAAATTTCAAGTTTAGACATTCCATCTTTAAACCTCCTATGTCACCTATTGTTTCTGCCTTTCAAAATAATGTTCTTAATGATTTGCATCTTAATCTTGCTAAAGATAGTATTATTAAGGATAATATCAGTATGGAGGAACGGAGGTGTATTGACAAACTGAAATCAGATAGAAGTATTGTGATTTTGCCAGCAGAAAAGGGTGGGGCGGTTGTCATTCAGGATTGGACCCAATATTATGCTTAGGCACAACAACAGCTGACAAATACAAAACATTATATGATTATGCTCTCGATCACACTTCCATATTCAAACATGACATTGATCAGTTTTTGGATTTGGCAGTGGAAGAGGGCATAATCTCACAAGATATCAGTTACCAGCAGAAAAGGGTGGGGCGGTTGTCATTCAGGATTGGACCCAATATTATGCTTAGGCACAACAACAGCTGACAAATACAAAACATTATATGATTATGCTCTCGATCACACTTCCATATTCAAACATGACATTGATCAGTTTTTGGAATTGGCAGTGGAAGAGGGCATAATCTCACAAGATATCAGTTACCAACTTAAGGTTGATCATCCTAGACAACAATATGTATATTTGTTGCCTAAGATTCACAAAGACCCCATGAAGCCACCAGGGAGACCAATTGTGTCTGGAAGGGGCTCACTTACTGAGCCACTTTCTGAATATCTTACACAACATCTTAAACCATTGTTAGCTTTGGTATGAGCCACAATTCAAGACACTACTCAGTTCTTGGGAATTATTTCTGAGATGCAATTGGAGCCTGACTGGCTTATGTGCACTTTGGATGTCACCTGTCTGTATACCAGTATACCCCATTGGGCAGGATTGACTGCCCTACAATATTGGCTGGATAGAGCAAATCTATACAGACCAGGTTTCAACACCTTCCTGGTCTGCATGGCAGAACAAGTATTAACACGGAATATCTTTTATTTTCAAGAACAATGTATATGGCAGGTCCAGGGTACCGCTATGGGAGCATCTTTTGCCCCCATATATGCCAACCTATTCATGGCTTATGTGGAGGAGCAATTAATTTATGACAATAGTCATAATATATACTTGAGTGAAATGGACATATGGCGGAGATATCTTGATGACGGTTGCTGTGGAGGGCAGATGAGGTGTATTTTTGGGAATTTGTAGAATATCTCAATCAGAACAAGTGGGGTATTGAATTCAAAATAACCTTTGACAAGCATGTCATCACTTCCATGGATGTATCAATTAAGCGAACTAGCATGGATACACTGGAAAGTGAGGTATTTAGAAAATTCCCTCAATTTAATACACTTCTACATGCCACCAGCTTCCACCCCCAACATTTCATCAGGAATATCCCAAAATCACAATTCCTTAGAATAAGGAGGATTTGTTCCAACTCCTCCACATATAGCCATACCAACAGGACCTCATTACTCTATTCAAGGACAGGGGTTACAGAGCAGGTGACATCTGTAAGGCCAGTAGGTTTGCCACACAACAAGATAGGGGTCAATTGCTTCAATATCTCAAACGGTCACCTAATAATAAACATCAAGCGAGGCTAGCCACTACATATGGTAGGAATACTAGGGCTTTTATGGATATTATTTCAAGACAATGGAACATCTTGCAGACTGAAAGTAAATTAAGGGAACACCTGAATGACAATTGCCTATTCTCTTTTCGTAAGGGTCGCTCTCTGGGTTCCTTGTTTAGCCACTATAAGAGGTGGCAGGACAGGGATATTTCCTTACTCCAAAGAACAATCAATGGACAAAAGTTGGTGGGTTGTAGCCCATGTGGACATTGTACCTATTGTCTGAGGGTGTTTAAGATAGATAGTTTCAGCAGCCCAAATATCCCAAATGTGCATGATATTTCATTTTTTGCCAACTGCAGTACCAGTTGGGTAATTTATCTGGCAAGATGTATATGTATGGTGTTTTATGTAGGACAAACATCAAGGCCCCTAAAGCTGAGGACAGGGGAACATCTAAGTGACATCAAAAACAAGAGACAATCCAATGCTTTGTACAAACATATTTTGAAACATACAACTGGCATTTTTAGGTTTATTGTGATTGATTGTATCACTCACAGATGTAAAAGTAAGGCTGTATTACATGAAATTTTAAATAATAAAGAAAAAAAGTGGATATTCAAGTTGGGGGGGGGGGGATTGTTCCCACCAGGATTGAATGAGTATTTTTGAAATATTTTTGAATTATGTGACATCCAATCAGATAGTGGATAACTTGAGGGCATTGCATATAAATTACTGTCTATGGTAATTGATTATTCATCTTTGTATTCATCACTAAAGAAGGCTTTGGCTGAAACTGGTTTGATGATTCAGGTAGGGGTATTTTTGCCCTATGTTTATTAACATTAAAATAGCCATTTATATAACAGAACCTGTGCTGGCTTATGTGTTTTGTCTTTTGAATTCATAGTCAAACAACATATAGTGAATCACTTAGTGGCTATGTAAAAGGTAAAAGGATCTAGAACTGAAAACACAAATGTGTGACACATTTGCTAACAGCCTGTGACGGTTCAGTAGAAGCAATTGTCCCTTTTTAAGAACAGTCTAGGAGTATTGTGTGGTGACTGAACTTGAAACACAAAGAAGACAAAAGAAGACTGAGGGAATCAAACCCTGCACTACCAGAAGCCAATCATTTACAGCTCATTTACACTGTGTCAGACAAGCTGGTGTAGCCCAAACACAGTGCATTTCACACCCATGTGCCTGCAAAAAAAAAAGCTAAATTAAAATGTATTAAAGTATTAATATTAAATATGCAGACATTATCACGTTCAGTTTACTTACAGCCAAACAACAAACACACTTTCAACAGCCAACAAATCAGGGAAACCAAGGATCATTTCAAATGGCATGATCATCTGATGATTCTCCTGCTTACTACAATCATCTTCCTTTAAGCCATGACTACTCTGGGATGCAGGGATCATATATACACACAGATTTGTCTATCAATTACAGCCCCTTCTATGACTGAGAACACATAAGATGTTTGCTTGTGAACAAATGAATAAACAAAAAATTCATAAGTAATGACCTATTACACACTCCATGCCCTCCTGATCATTTAGCTCAAGAATCTGAGACAAAACAGTGAAAATTAGGAACAGATTTTAAATATTGGACATACATGCTTAGAAAGTTGCTAGCACAGCAGGCTTGCATTAGCATGCATTTTCTGAAGGGCATAATGTCTGAAACTCACATGTTTCACATTATTTAGTGTCTGCAGCCTGCAACACTTTACTAGAAAGCCACAAATTCTATGAGGAATAGACCAAAATATGAACAATGAGGAAAAATATGGATAGTTGAGAACTGTGCATTCAAGCAAACACACACACACACACACACACACACACACACACACACACACACACACACACACACACACACACGCACGTACGCACGCACGCACACACACACACACACACACACACACACACACATCAGTAACAGCATTTGTATGACTGTACACCTCAGATATATGATTGAGATCAAGTGAATGAATACATGCATACATAATTTCCCAGAAGTGTATCTGAGCTCGGTGATATTAGAACAGTGAAGTGTAACCTGTTGTTATACCCTCTGCCCTTTCAACTCTACAGCTCAAGAATCAGAAATCAACAAAAATCAGGAAAAAATGTTAGCTATTTCTCATATATACTTAGAAAGTTGCTAGAATTGCACACTTCATATTAGCATGATTTTTTCTGAAATTACAGAATTAAAAGGAAAATGTTAGCTCTCATATAGGACTTGAACTCAAGACCTCCTGTATACCACATCACTCTGCTGGACCAAAAAGCCTATGGACAGATGGTATTGCGTTTTCCCTTAAGATTATTATTTCCTTTCAGCTGGGACCCCCCCCCCCCAGCACGGATGGAGGTCTTGGGTTTGATAATAGATAGACAAAGGGCCAAGAGACACATTTTAAATATTATTTTATATATTTGTTGACCAGATAAACTCGCAGGATAAAGTATTATTTTTCAGGGGTAACCTGAGACATTTTCTGGCTAAATGACATGCTCAAATCATATAAAAGGCAAATGGTGAAGGATTCAAAATTTGTACTTCTGACTACAAGATACAGTTTGTTGATATTTCATCTTACATGGCTTAAATCTCATTTTGCTTAAAATGTTAGCAGTCACACACACACACACACACACACACACACACACACACACACACACACACACACACACACACACACGCACACACACACACATGCACACTCATCAATAACAGTCAGTTGTATGACAGTACACCTCAGATATCTACTTGAGATCAAGTAAATAAATGCATTCATGAATAGTGTCCCAGAAGTGTATCTCAGCTCTGTGCTCTCAGAACCGTATAGTGCAACCTACTACAACTCCCCTTCTGCCTCTCTATAGCTCAAGAATCAGAAAGTGACAAAATCAGGAACAGATTTTAACTTTTTCTCTTATATATTTAGGAAGTTGTTAGAATAATGCACTTCAAAGTATCAGGCATTTTTTTGAAATTACAGAATTTAAAGGAAAATGTTAGCCCTTATTTGGGACTCAAACCAACGACCTTCTAGAGCTGCTGGGCCAACAAGAGCCTCTGTACAGATGGTATTGAGTTTTCCCTTAAATTTTTCCTTTCAGCTAGGACCCCCCCCCCCCCCCGGCATAGCTGGGGGACAAAGGCCCCAAAAGGGACACATTTTTGAAATTATGTTATTTATTTGTTAACCAGATAAACGTACTTGACAAAGTATTCCTTTTCAGGGGTAACCTGACAGCACTGCCTGTATAAATGACTTGCTCAAAGTCATACAAATGGCAGATGGCAGTGGATGATTCATACTCTGCACTTCTGTACAAGATACAGTTTAACATTTCATCTTAAGTTCCAGGCAACTCTAATTCACTTAAAAAGTTAGCAGGAACGCACACACGCACGCATGCACACACACACACACACACACACACACACACACACACACACACACACACACACACACACACACACACACACTCTCTCTCTCTCTCTCTCTCTTCTGAACACAACATCTGATTTCTGCATTCCTGAAATTGAGCTCTTGACCCATGTTTATGTTTAAAAGCTGTAGTTCCTTGTCAAAATCACTAGACCTATGTTTATATTTAAAGGCTGTAGCTCCATGTAAAAATCTTTTATGTTTAAAGGCTGTATCTCTGTGTCAAAGGCAAGCATTTAAGCTCTGTATCAAAAGACTATTCAAAAAAAGCACCAGGACCCATTCTTGACTGTTCAATTAAAAAATGAATATGATGTTACAAAAAAAAAAACAAAAAACAAAAAAACAAGTTTATTCTGTTTATCCATCTGAATCCCCATTCCCTGCTGTTCAACTGTTCAAAAATTGATTTATTCCATGTTTACTCTGTTTAACTTCAGAAAGTCTTCTCTCATTGACTGAGGCTTATACATCCATTTCCTTATGACAGACTCAAATTGCATTATATATGGATTCCATTAGTGGTAGGTTTATGACTTCTTTTAAGGGTGGTGAATGTAACAAAGGTCTGGAAAATAAATGTGATGATTTGACACTGCATTAGATGAAAAGGTCATGTGCATTTTCCATAAAAAAGATACTTGTTCTGAAATGGAAATTTCCTATGACAATTAGCATAAAGCTGGAGTATAGGGTCACAGTATCATACTTAGATTATGGATGACTGGCCAACAAGAAGCTTAACCATGACACTGAGAGTATGTTAGTTACCCCTGGTAAGAAGATTATTTCCACATATCCCAGGCATGAATTTATGTTCTAGCAAACAATTGTCAAGTTTCAAAAGTAGCTGTTACTTTGCTCAAAATGTATCAAGAAGTTATTATAACGACTGAGAATGTGTTGGGTTATGTCTGTCATGTTAGTAGGTGCTGTTGATCCTGAGGTGAAGGTTGAGGCCTTAGGTATGAATGTGAGACTGTTGATTCTGCAAAAGTGAAGGAGGTTGAAAATTGCTGGGTTTTCAATGATTGAAAGGCTAAACAGAGATCACCTCATAACAGTCTACATGAGACATAGTAGAGGGTAAGAGATTTTAGTGTTTTGGGGTAGTTACATTGTATAACTCAGGAATCTTCTTGGCCATAAAGTTTTTTTTTTTCTTGAGCTGGTCGAGGTGATTTGTGAGATACATTCTAAAATGGGCACTGTAAACAGGGATTGCTCTAAGAAAAGAGTATGGCTGTACCAAGACTGCATGGAACCTATAGGAGATATCCCTTCAGAGCAGATGAGCAACACAGAAGGACATCTTAACCATAATCAAGTCATGGTGATCAAATGAAATATTGTTAGCAAAATAATTAACTGGTTCCAGATAACTGTATCTGTCTTGGGGGTGGGGGGGATAAAAAAAATATGGTAAAAAGAGGAGTGATGTCTGTCCTAAAGGTAACTATGCTGCATTTATTGTCATTTAAGGTGAACTCCTGGCTGAAACATCATGGAGTGGTCTGGAGCAGACTCTATTGGAGTATCTGAGCATCCAGGGAGATTTAAGCAATTGCTTTCAAGTTTGCAGTCATCAACAAATGTAAGCACAGCCCCTTAACATCTACTTTCACTTCTGAGAAGTAGATGCTGAGCAGTAGGGAGGCCGTGGCCAATGTTTACAGAGCCCCACTGGTGACACTCTTTAGACTAGAGGAAGTACTCCTTACCTTAGCAGTCAGGTTTCATTTGGAGTGTCAGCTGAATATCTAGCAGACGTTATATGAGCTTAAGTTGGGTTTTTGTATGATACCAGTATGTGTGAAGGGGTCAAAGACCCTGCCACGTTCAAGGTAAGCATTATATCATGCCCCATCTAAGCTTCTGAGACAATTTTGAGGGACTCATCTAGGTTTAGTAGACATCATCTACTTTTTACAAATTCATATTAATCTGGGTCAAAAGTGTGTAAGTAACCAATGCCACTGTTTGTCAGTTTAGCGATTATGCCGTCCAGAACTTTACAGATGATTATAGGTTCATAGGTTCATAGGTGTGTACTAGGCTAATGGCCCTGGAGTCTTTGCAAGCCTAGCCCATAGGATTACCCTGGCATCATGCCACCTGACCTTAGTTTCCAGTGCTTCTGTCGAGTAGAGCCACTGGAGGGATCCCTGGGGTGAATTTTCTATTTCCCATCCACTCATCAAGATTTCTCTTGAAGAGGGCCAGTGAGGTGCTCTGTTTGACATGTATGGGAAGTCTATTCCATAGCATGGGCAGTCACAGGGTTATGAACCTGTCCCTCCAGCACATTCTGTTGATTGTAGTAATGAGGTTGAGGTCTCTGGAGAGTGTGTTGCGGAGGGATTGGGATTTCTTTAGATGTAGCATTTCTAACAGAGCTGGGTCAGACATGGCTTTGTAAGTCAAGCAGAAATTGCTTCTAAGTAGGCAATATGAGACAGAGAATAGTTGGAGTTTTTTGAGTCTGTCCATATAGGACAAGTATTTAAGGCCTAGGATCCTCTTTGTGAGGTACTTTTGCAGCCTCTCCAGTTGTTGCAGGTGTCTAGTGAGGTACATGCTAAATGAAGCATTGTACTTGATGTTTGGCCTAATGAAGGAAGAGTAGAGGGAAACAATGACCTCTTTCTTCCTAGATGCAAAACCCTTAGTAATGAGATGTGCCACATAGAAGGAATTTCTGACCACAGTAGCAGTGTGGTGGTCAAAAGAGAGGTTGCTGTCAACTTGTCTTCCCAGATCTCTTATAATGCCTTCTGTGTTCAGTGGACTACCATCAATGTAGTAGTTCATGGGAACTGGGTTTTTCCCAAAGGGAATGACGGCACTTTTTTTAGCATTGAGCTTAAGGCTATGGTTTGACACCAGTCATTGATCTCAGTGAGGCCTTTCTGTAGGATGTCAACATCACTTGGGGAGTTAATAATGGCTCCCAGCTTGCAATCGTCTGTGAACTTTGACAGCCAGAGTCCCTTTGTGTTGGACTGGACTTCTGAGAAGTAGATACCAAACAGAAGAGGACCCAGTACCAATCCCTGTGGGACTCCACTCGTGACTGGTCAGCAGTCTGAATTGGAGTTAGCTACTTTCACTCTGTGGGTTCTATCTGTGAGCCATTTTGCAACCCACTTAGTAATATAGGGGTTGATGCCTAGCTTAGTGAATATTTCTATGATTCCTGAGTGTGGAATGGTATCAAAGGCCTTGGCCAGATCAAGGTAGGCTATTTTATTTTTATTTTATTTTATTTTACATTTGTTTACTGGGAAAGTCCGACTTGGAACGAAACCATTTTTCAGTGGAGACCTGGGTAGAAACGCTCCAGAGATGTCTTTGTAACATGGGAGGAAACTGGAGTATGCAAAGGAATCCCACACGAATGCAGGGAGGACATACAGACTCCACACAGAAGGCACCCCAGCTGGGAATTGAACCAGAGAACCTCTTGCTGTGAAGCGACAATGCTACTGCTGCACTACTGTGCTGTCTATACCTCTCAGCTGTACAAATGTTTGTGGAATGTCCAGATTTTTGCCTCATATTTGTGGTCTGTTTTTCATGAATACATGAATTTCATGATACTTGTGATGCTGGATTCATGTTGACACTCCAAAGGTAATTTCTGCATATAGCAAAACCATGAATCACTTATGTTAAAAATCTGTTTCAGTGAATAAGAAATAAAGCTTTTTGCATGGGGAAAGCTTGCACCACCCACGTGGAGGAACCGCACATCCTTTTAACTTCGGTACACTAGATTAACAGTTACATAACAGTGGCAAAAAGGGCAAAGTCAAAATCTGCCTGAAAGAAGTTTGAAGAGCAAGCAATTTATGGCATTGAGGTTCACAACATTGCCACTGGAGAGTTGTCATGTTCCCTTAAGTCTAATACTCCTACAGTCTCCAGTGTTTGTTATTGAGCTGCTTTTGCTTAATTGTACCACTATGGCTGTTCATGTTTCAGGGACTTAACATGGAGAGACTTAAGATGGGCTGACAATTATCAAAGAGGATTAATGTTATCATGTTAATGAATTGTGCCCTATAGTCCAGAGTTTGATTTTCTTAGACTTCATTTGCCAAGTTTATGACTGAGCAAGTCATTTACTCAGTGTGCCTGGTTCACTCCTGAAGAGGGATACTAGTGTTCAGTGGGCATAGCTGACTAACAAATAAAAAAAGATGACATTTAAGACTGGTTTCGCTAAGTGCTGCTTGATATTTAATAGCAGACACGCAGGGGATTTTATTAGGTCCAATGGAGATTGTATTTTTGGTATTGGATATTGCAGACATCTGGTGGTTGTAAGGACTTGTGAACTTTTGGAATACCAAATATTGTTGGTAACTTTGGATTTTCCATGTGTAAATATGTATAATCTTATGTAGTGATCTGGTTATTCAGAACCATATCCTCTAGTGCTAGGTCTATCTTTCAGTATGCAATATTCAACTCATTAATTGAGGCCTCTTCATAGGTATCTGAATATAAAAGATTTAACATTTTGTCTATATATTCATTTTTGTCCATAACAACCAAGCCACCCCCCCCCCCCGTTGGGTTTCATCACCCTGATCTGCTTGTTATTTATGATGTTTTTGAGTAAAGTTAACGCTGATTCACTTAAATTTCCATCCACAGTGTTAAACAATTTTCTCTGTAAAAAAATCCCTAAAGTTGAATTCACATAGTTTCACAAACATTAATACTGCTGGGTGCAAAGATGGATTGAACGTACTGGGTCTCTTCAGTAGAATAGCTTTGTCACTTTGTCCCTGTTCAGAATTCTTAAATAAAAAAGGAAAGTTGATTTTTCTTAAAAATACTTTAAATTGTAACAATGCCTCTTCCACTGACGAGGATACAAAAGTCAAAACCCTTTCAAACAAGTTGGCTGATTTTGCATCAACATCTGTACTGCTATAATTAAAAATCCTGAAGTCACCTAAGTCATTACTAATAATAAGGTTTGGATTCAATTTCACCGCCTGTTTTGGTTCTCCCAATTTGAGCCATTCGTCCATGCTCCACCCCTCTGTCTCCCCTCCCCCCGGGATAGGATATCATAGGTTTCCTTTGATTGGTTGACATACTCTGGGTCCTCACATTCTGGTCCCTGTCCCTCAATCTCTGGGAATGTCTCATTGGTGGGGGGTCCCTAAAGGGCTGTCGTGTTCACAAAAGCTGGTATTTGATTCATCAAAATGTACAATAACATTGTTGGTTTCAACTCCATAGTTAGCCACATTTGGATTCCTATTCCCTATTATAGGGGGTGGTGGATCAGCAATACCGTTTTGATACCCTAGACAGTCTCTTTCTGATTTTTTCATTTTGTTTATTTTTAAGCACATTAATATCAGTCTCAGTATTTCTCAGAATATCATATTCAACCTGTCTACTTTCAAACAACAAATCACTTTTCATTTTGTCATTTACAGTCTCTATATCTATATCTACATCTATATCTATCGATCTATTGCTATATATATCTATATCTAATCTTTCTCTCTCTCTCTCTCTCTCTCTCTCTATATATATATATATATATATATATATATATATATGGATTCACTTTATAATCTCAAAATACTAAAATACCGAATTTTAGTATCGCAAGACTATAAAGCCGAAAGCTCAAAAAACACCCACTATCGCGAAATTCAAAATTGCGATCATTCATATACAAACACCACCACACAAACAAGCATGCATACACCTACCTAATGACACTACAACAAACAAAACAACACTCACAAACATAACATAACAAACTCACCTACCCTACTTCTAATCAGGGCGGCAGGCTCCCCTGCCCCCCACAGCCCTGCTACTTATATATACTAACTCTGAGGTTGCACTAAACACACAAACACATAAAACCCACCACTACACACACTCACACAAACTAAAATTCTTACCCAATTCCCTTGCAAGAACACTATTTACCTGAATCCCCAGCTAAATCCACAAACCGCACTACACGTCACGAATGCAACAACACAACAGTGGATTTGACATTTCCACATTTGATATTATGCAGCGTCACGTAACTACACATTCGACTTTATAGTCTTGAAATACTAAAATTTGGTATTTTAGTATTTCAAGATTATAAAGTGAAACTATATATATATATATATATATATATATATATATATATATATATATATATATATATATATATATATATATTTACAGTCTCCCAGTACATTCAATCCACCTTTGTACCCAACATATTTAACCTGACAAGGGGGGGGGGTGGCTTGGTTGTTATGGACAAAAATGAATATATAGACAAAATATTAAATCTTTTATATTCAGATACCTATGAAGAGGCCTCAATTAATGAGTTAAATATTGCATACTGAAAGATAGACCTAGCACTGGAGTTTATGGTTCTGAATAACCAGATCACTACACAAGATCATACATATTTACACATGGAAAATCCAAAGTTACCAGTGATTTTTGGAATTCCAAAAGTTCACAAGTCCTTTCAACCCCCCCACACACACACACCCTATAGTTGATGCAAAAGCCTCAAAAACTTTTTGTATAGCGAAATACATTGACTTCTATATTAAGAGGGTACTGGATGTGAATCCTGTTTTACTCAAAGATTCATGAGACCTTTTAACTAGAATCACTGATGACTTGTGCCGAGAAGAGTTGATATTTGTAACCATTGACGTCCAAAACTTATTCTCTGCAACACCTCATGAAACAGAGCTGGAATGGTTTCACGAATACCTAAGGACTAATACAAATCTTGGTACTAATAGATTGGACATACTGAGAGAACTGATGGAAATAGTTTTGACCAATAATTATATAGTATTTGATGGTCAAATCTTTAGACAGAAAACTGGGGTAGCGATGGGGGCAACTTTTGCCCCCAAATTCGCCAACACCGTTTTCTCCTTTTGGGAAAATACCTTTGTGTTAAATTAAGACTTCAAAGACTGTTGGCTGTTTTATGGCTGGTTCCTGGATGATATGATCCTGTTTTGGAATGACACAGAGTCAAAATTACAAGACCTTTTTGACTATTTACATTCCACTATGGATTTCCTCACTTTTACCATGGATGTCCATGGTGATTCAGTGCATTTCCTGAAGAATTTTGCAAGCAAGGGATTTTATTCTAATGTATATCGAAAGCCCAGTTCTTTTAATTTTTATTTACATTTTGATAGCATGTACCCTGTACACCAAAAGAAATTGGTAGTTAAAGGACAATGCGTGAGGATTGCCAGGATAGTTTCTAGGGAAGAGGAATTCCAGTTAGAGATGTCTAAGTTGAGGTCAATATTTGAAGGACGTGGATATCCTGATGAGTTTTTGAACAACATTTTTAGGGAAGTCATTAAGAAAAGGAGCACTGGATATTTTTTCCACTCTTAGGAAAAGGGTATGGTACCAGTCCCATAGTTGAAAGAGAACCAAAGATTGAATCAACTGAGGTGGGGGGCTTTCAAAATGGGTTTCTTCTACCTTTTATAGACCAGTTTGAAGGCCTGAAAGAAATAGTGGAAAGAAATTGGTCTATATTTTCTACTGACAGTGAATATCAGGAGATAGTAGGACTAAAACATATCGTGGTTTATAAAAAGGCCCCTTGTTTTAAGACATTATTGGAAAGATCAAATCCCAATAAACAAGTTGGTAAAATGTCCAAATGTGGCAGTTGCAATTTTTGTAGATTTATGTTTGAAGGGTCATTCATTGCAGTGTCTGGTTTTGGAAAGATCTGCCTCCAACGTAGATTTCTATGTAATAGTAAGGGAGTGATTTACTTAGGCCTCTGAACAGAATGTTCTGCATTCTATACTGGGAAAACCAAGAGAACACTTAGACAGAGGGTTTATGAGCATCAATATGCCATCAGGAAGGGTGATGAACATAATGCACTGGCAAAACATGTTAAAGGACACACGGGACATTCATTTAAATTTTGTGTCATTGACCAGGTACAACTAGGTGAAAGGGGTGGTCCAGTGGGAGATTATTTAGAATATCTTGAATTGCAGTGGCAATTAAAAACTAATGCCACCCAACCCCCAGGGCTAAATGATTGGGTTTCTATTACCAGTTTACACAGACTCAAGGCATTCTATTATTTTTAAACTTTTATTTTGATTTTCCAAAACAATTTTTTTGGTTACAACTGCATAAATAGAAGGATGTTCTTGCATTGTCAACCATGAAGGCTAGTATTTATTCACTGATTGATTGAATCTTCTGGCTAGTTAGGGTATATAATATTGTCATCTGCTTCATGAAAATAAGGTGCAAAAACTGTTTGGGTATTTATATGCATTTTTAAATGAAAAGGTCTTTTCATTTAACCTAGTTGGTTAAATTTTAAAATGTTTTTTAGTATGTCTATACTTTTTTTTACAAGGGGGAATGTGGTCTTGTAATAGTTAACTATGTTATGATGTAACTTATTCTTAATTGGAGGTTAGCCACCCACAGGAATAAAAATTGAGATAATTTGTTCTTGTATTGTTCTGAAGAAGTCCCGATACCTGTGGATGAAAGCGCTTAATGTGAGAGATTAGTTAATAAACCCTTTGTGACACTCGACTCTGAAGACTTCTTTTTCATTTAGGTTCATAGGTTCATAGGTAAGTACTAGGCTATCAGTCCTAGGGCCTATACAAGCCTAGCCAAATGAGTTCCCTGGCTTTTGCCACCCAAGAAAATTATTTTCCTGTGCCCCTGTCGAGCAGAGCCACAGCAGTGATTCTTGGGATGAATTTCCTATTACCCATCCAATTATCAAGATTTCTTTTAAAGAAGGCTAATGAGGAGCTTTGCTTGACATGAATGGGCAGCCTATTCCAGAGCAGGGGAAGTCTCTGGGACAGGAATCTATCCCTCCAGCATATTCTGTTTATTGTGATGACAAGGTTAAGTCCCTGGAGCATGTGGCTTGGAGAGATTGGGATTTCTTTAAGTGTAACATGTCCATCAGGTCTGGGTTAGACATGGCTTTGTACGTTAGGCAGAGGTTGCCTCAGAGTAGGTGATATGGAACAGAGTAGAGCTTTTTGAGAAGGTCGGGGTATGGCATCTGTTTGAGGCCAGTAATCCTCTTAGTGAGGTATTTCTGTGCCTTTCCAGCTGTTGCAGATGTCTTGTGAGGTACATGCCAAATGGGGCATTGTACTCTGTGACAGGTCTAATAAGGGATGAGTAGAGAGGAATGATGACCGCTCTTTTTCTGGAGGAGAACCCCTTTGTGATGAGGTGTGCCACATAGAAGGATTTTCTGACTACTGTGGTGATGTGATTATGAAAGGAGAGACTACTATCCACCTGTGTCCCAAGGTCTCTTATCACACTTTTGGTGTTTAGGCTACCACCTATGCGGTAGTTCATCGGTACAGTATTTTTCCCAAATGGGATGACAGTGCACTTCCTGGCATTGAGCTTTAGGCTATGACTTTGACACCAAGCATCAGTCTCAGTGAGGCCCCTTTGTAGAATGTCCACATCCTTAGGTGAATCAATTATGGCTCCTAGTTTGCAGTTGTCTGTGAATTTTGGTAGCCAGAGACCAGCTGTATTAGCCTGGACTTCAGAGAAGTAGATACTGAACAGGAGCGGACCCAGGACCAAAGCCTGTGTTACTCCGCTTGTCACTGGTCTGAAGTTAGATTTGGAGTCAGCTACTTTCACTGTGTGGTTTCTGTCAGTGAGCTATTTGGCCACCCATCTTGTGACATAGGGATTTATGCCTTGTCCAGTGAGTTTATCTATAATACCAGAGTGGGACATGGTGTTGAAAGCCTTGGCAAGATCAAGATAGGATGTGTGCACTACCTTACCCTCATCTACAGCTCTAATGACTGCTTTGAAGAAGTCAATCATGTTTAGGAGGCATGATCTACCCTTTACAAACCCAAACTGACTGGGGTCCAGAGTTTGGAGGTTACCTGTGTCTTTGTTTATAAGCTCTAGGATGATGTATTCCATGGCCTTGCAGTCCAGGCTCATCAGGCTAATGGGGCGGTAGCTCCCGGGGTCTGTGGTGGCACCTACTTCATGAAGTGGGATAACTGTCGCTGTGTGCCTCTCCTTAGGCACATAGCCTGAAGTGAGGCTATGGTTGAACGTGGTACTTAGGTGGGGTGCCAGTTCATTCTGTAGTTTGTTCAGAATGCAGCCTGGGATGTTGTCCAGTCCCACAGATGCTGTGTTCTTGGCTTTGGAGAGTGTGGTCTTCACCTGTACGGCCATGATTTCAGGGGCTTTGCAATCATCCAGTTATGGGGATGGGTCCTTTGGGGAGTGAGGGAGGGTGAAGTTAGCACTGAACTTGTCTGCCAGGATGTTGGCAATATCAGTTGGTTCAGTAAATGTAGTGCCATTGTGCTGTAGTTCAGGGCAGATCTGAGTGTTGCCATTGAGATTCTTGACATAGCTGTAGAAGGCTTTGTGGTTTCTTTAGAATCCAAGGCAGTTTTTATTTCATAACTAGCTTTGGAGGATTTTATGAAGGATCTCAACTTCTTGCTGAGGCTGACCAGGGAGTTCCTGCAGTCATGGGATTTTACTCTTTTTCTATAACAGTTTCTTCCTTCTGTTGTAGAGTTTGTTTATGGCAGGGGACCACCAGATTGGCTTCCTTTTTGTGGAGGATAGTGTCTTGGTTCTGCTGGGGATGGCATGGTCCATGCACTCGTGTATGTGATTATACAGTGCATTTGTATATGATTTAGCAGTTGTGCCACTATTTTCCATCTGTGTGGGTATAATGAAGTTTGCCACTTCTGACTTAAGAAGCATGAAGTTGGCTTTGGAGAAGTTTTTTATGGTGGTTTCCTTAATGGGGAGGGGGGTGGGATATGGATGTCTAGGGTGATTAGCTTGTGGTTAGACCTGACCAGCAAGGAGTTGACCTCTGGCATGGAGCATCTATTACCCAGATTGGTAATGACTAGGTCCAGGATGTTGCTACCCCTGGTAGGGATATGGACAAGCTGGTCCAGGGCACTGGAATTGATGAATTCCAGAAAATGAGTTAGTACATGAGTAGTTGTCCCAGTTAAGGGAGGGGTAGTTGAAATCTCCCAGAATTAGGGTATTGAGCTGTATATTAATATTATCCAGTATATTGAGAAACATGAAGTGGGCATCCTGGGGCATGGCGGGGGATCTGTAACATGCTACAACCTGAATTGCAGTCTTGCCCAGTGTTAATTGTACTTGGATAATTTCAGAGGCATTATGTTGAGCAACTAGCCTGGAGGTGTGCATATCCTTTATGAATATGGACACACCTCCACCTTTAGTATTTCGGTCCGGTTTGGGTGGCCGAAAGGTGTGGTAAGAATTGTAGCCTGGTAATGCAGGGGTGCTCTCTGGAGCCTTAAACCAGTTCTCTGTCATGGAACAGATGTTGATGTTCTCCATCTTAAGGAGAGCCTCGAGTGTGTGCATTTTGAGGTTCAGACTTTTAGCATTGAATAGCATTACCCTTAGATTTTGCTTGTTTATGTCTACTATGGTGGTGCATTTGATGTTTGAGCCTTGCCTGAAAAAGGCACTATAAGGGCAGCAAGAGCCTTAGCCAGTATCCCGAATCCCAGTGGTGACAGGTGCAGGCCATCTCTGGCAAAACATCGTGGCCTGTTGATCATGTCATCCCAGGCAAGCAGATACTGGAGGCCCTTGGAATGACACCAGAATCTTAGCCAATTGTTGAAGTCAGTCATTTTGTCCTTGTACTGTGGTATCATTCTGGGTAATGGCAGGATGCTACTCAGGGCTAGTGTCATACCTGCCTGGGCCACATGGTCAGAGAGCTCTTCCATGTCTCTTTTTATGTAGTCCAGGGAGGCACATCTCAGGTCATTCACTCCAATATGGACAACGACGGAGTCATACTTGTACTTGCTGTGGAGTGACCTGAGTGCATGTGTTATATTGTGGATCCTGGCACCCATCAGGCAGCTGACAGTGACTTTCTCCTTGTTCAGCCTGGTGAGGGAGATGTCAGTGTGCCTGACTATAGAGTCACCAATGACTAGTGTGCTGGGTATGTTGTTTGCCTTATGGGCTAAGGTTGAGTGGCACACTGATTTTTTAGGCTATGTGTTAACTTGGTAGTGTTGGGGGTGGTGGTTGCTTGCGTTTCAGCTTTGGAGGTCTCTGTTTGGGCAGATTTTTATTGAAAACCTCTGTGAATGTATTTGTGTGTTTTGTATTACTATGTGTGGGTTTGGGAGGTGCAGGTTTTGATGGACTATGTGTTGAGTGCGCTGTCGTGTCAACCTTCTCCTCTTGACTGTCTAGCCCAGTCCTGGATTGTGAGAGCTTGGCTTCCAGTTTGGCTATATAAGTGCATCTCTCACAGGTTGTAGTGTTGGGTGGTAGGTGTAGAGGGTTGTCAGTGTACATGAGGCAATTGCTACATTGTCTCAAGATGCCCAGATTCATCAGGTGGACAGGAGAAAACACCAGGAGCTGACCCTTGGTCATGCCTGGTTAGTGCTTATTAATTTAATTTCTGGGAGCTGATTTCCTCTTGATTAGTGAGGAAAGTTGAGTGCTGCAGTAATTTGTAGATTATTTAGTGCTTGCAGTGAGAGTTGGACAAGTGTGGAGCACCAGGAACAGTTATGAGTGCTAAAACTAGAAGACTGGGTAGTTTAAGGGTACAGAAGCAGTTTTGAGTGCTAAAACTAGAAGACTGGCTAGTTCTAAGGAAAAATCTGAAGAGCAGACTTTCTGGCACTGGGAACAGTTTAAGCGCAGTTAAATGCTTCTGCGCAAAACCATGCAAACATGGGTTTTTAAACAGAAACAGAAAGAAGAAAGGAATAGAAATAGCCCAAAACAGCCAGTAAAACTACAGATTCTGAGCTGAAAACACTCCTCCAGGTGACAGATAGGCTGTTTCAAATCTCACCACTCTCACTGATGAACAGAGTAGCTTTCCTCTATCTCAGAAAGGTCTGGGCAACACAGAAACTTACAAAGAGCCCAGAATTCAGCAAAATCTGGAAACCGGACTCTACTAGCTCTAGAAAGGTGGGAAATGAGTACAGAGATAGGATTATTTTTTTGTTTTTTTTTTTCAAAATTTAGAGCAGATACAAGTAAAAAACACGTTTGAAGCAGGAAGAGGCTATTGCACTTAGTGTGTGGCCCTTTACAATTAAATACTCGATAAACAGAAACAGCAAACAAACTGAGAAATGAAAGACCAAGTCCAGCGTGTTAGTATCTTCCCAAAACAAGGACAACTGATTAGATCCACTCAAACTGTAGGTGCAAGCAGTAAAAATCTCCACATAAGCAGCAATGAGAGTCGAAATAAGTTAAAATATTTATTTTAAGTGCTTTTCATCTGCTATGAAATGCAAGACTTCATCAGAAACTAATCCTTAAACATTAAAACCGCCTTTTATAGGCAGAGCTGATCAATTAATTCTTCAAACCAATAAACTTAAAGGCACAGTAGAAAAACACATACATATCAACATTAAAACAGATACTGAACACACAGAACAAGTGCATAACTTGACTAACCACTGCAGCAGCCGTATAAATGCACAATTATCCACAAGCACTATAAAATGTGAATAATAGTTATTAAATGTATTTAAGCTGTAAGGAAACTATTAGCGACACAAATGTAACAAAGTGTCGACTAGACTTGTAAAGTGTCGACTACATTTGTACTGCAACTTACAGAAGAAATTATACTTAAAACTAAATAATTTCAATACAGAAAAATCATCAATCCATTCATGTCTGCATCTATTCACTGTACGAGCTTAGACCATGAATGTGGAATTGACTGGTACCTCATACTATTGTGTATTCACTTCCTAAGACTTTTCAGTCTCAAGATGCTGATAATTGAGCAGATATCATTCAAGCCTGGTGGGTAACAGGCATTGAGTCTAACCTGCCAAATTAATTCCAATTCTTCTAATTTCAATGGTCGAGGCCCCCCTCTACTGTCAACCTTTACTTGGTCAATGATAGTAAAATTAAAGGAGTGCCCTTTATTAGCACAAGAATGTTTTGCTAAAGCATTTTCCAACTTCTGTTTCTTTGTTGCATATTGGTGTTCGTATTCCTGTCGCTGAGCCTCCGCTCCGTTTTGCCCACGTAAAACGCAGGACACAGTTTACACTTAGCCAAATATACAACGAAGCTGGAGTTACAGTTGAATCTGTCTCTAATTTTGTATTGTGTACCGTTAATAGTAAAATTATTAGTCACATCAACAAATTTGCAGTAGTTGCAGCATTCACATTTAGTCATACCATTACGACGAATGGTAAAAGTATTCGTCTGTTCTAAAATGGCTTTTAAATTTTGCCCTCTTCTAAAAGTGACTCTATGGAACTCACCTAGTTTAGTGTAAATGTTACTATTGATTTTAAATAGTTCCCAATTCTTTTTTAATATGCTAATACACAAAAAGCTGTGTGACGAATAGGTGGTAATAAAGTTTACTTCATTGTCTTTAACCTTCCCACTCTCTAGACTGACACCGGAAAGTACACTGTCATTTACACTACCATTAACAAGCTCAGAAGAGACATTTTTAACATTCAAAAGTGGTAGATATATTTTGTTGTTCTCTTTATTCTGACCTCATTAATTAGATTGTCCAATAAAAATTCTGGATAACCTCATTGGATGAACATACTCCTAAGTAGAGAGCATTCATCAAGAAAGTCAGCTTCTAAGGTGATCATTCTTGAAGCTCTCACTAGTTGACCCTTAATTACTGACTTCTTCTGGTGTAAAGGGTGGCTACTTGAAAAGTAAAGGAATGTATTAGAATGTGTAGTTTTCCTGTAAATTTTAGCTATATAGCCCTAAGATACACAAGAATTTGGCTGACCCCCCTCTAAGACCATTGGTCGATGATCGGGGTTCTCCCACTTATTCTTATGCCAAAGTTATAGATGCAATACTTCAAAAATATTTAGTACATGAGACTCAAATCTGTAAAGACTCATGGTCATTTTTGAAGAAGATTGAATCCATTCAATTTAATGCTAATTTCAACTTCCTTACTATTGATGTGAAGGATTTATATACGTGTATTCCTCACACAATAGCTATCGAATGGGTTGAAGTAATGCTTAACAAACACAAAGCTCCAGTAGTAGAGACCAGATTAGTCACAGAATTGATCAACTTGGTATTGTCCAACAATTTTTTCATGTTTCAGGACCAATTTTACCTCCAAAAAGTGGGGGTCGCCATGGGGTCTCCTTGTGGCGCTAGTGTTGCTGACTTTGTCATGGCACATTGGGAGTCCGAATATGTATTTAACAAAAACAACCACGTCCTTTGTGACTCACTGGTCCTGTATACACGATATTTGGATGATATATTTATTCGGATCAATGGTGATGAAAGTATTAGTGTAAACTTAGAGGATTACTTCAACACCACTACACAATTCTTACAGTTCACACATACATTTAGTACCAACAAAATAGCATACTTAGACATCTGCTTGGTTAAAATGTATGAGTTGAACAGCTATATAGCTAAAATTTACAGGAAAACTACATATTCTAATACATTCCTTCACTTTTCAAGTAACCACCCTTTACACCAGAAGAAGTCAGTAATTAAGGGCCAACTAGTGAGAGCTTCAAGAATGATCACCTTAGAAGCTGACTTTCTTGATGAATGCTCTCTACTTAGGAGTATGTTCATCCAACGAGGTTATCCAGAATTTTTATTGGACAATCTAATTAATGAGGTCAGAATAAAGAGAACAGACAAAATATATCTACCACTTTTGAATGTTAAAAATGTCTCTTTTGAGCTTGTTAATGGTAGTGTAAATGACAGTGTACTTTCCGGTGTCAGTCTAGAGAGTGGGACGGTTAAAGACAGTGAAGTAAACTTTATTACCACCTATTCGTCACACAGCTTTTTGTGTATTAGCATATTAAAAAAGAATTGGGAACTATTTAAAATCAATAATAACATTTACACTAAACTAGATGAGTTTCCTAGAGTCACTTTTAGAAGAGGGTGAAATTTGAAAGCCATTTTAGAACAGACGAATACTTTTACCATTCATCGTAATGGTATGACTAAATATGAATGTTGCAACTACTGCAAATTTGTTGATGTGACTAATAATTTTACTATTAACGGTACACAATGCAAAATTAGAGACAGATTCAACTGTAACTCCAGCTTCATTGTATATTTGGCTAAGTGTAAACTGTGTCCTGCGTTTTACGTGGGCAAAATGGAGCGGAGGCTCCGCGACAGGATATACGAACACCAATATGCAACAAAGAAACAGAAGTTGGAAAATGCTTTAGCAAAACATTCTTGTGCTAATAAAGGGCACACCTTTAATTTTACTATCATTGACCAAGTAAAGGTTGATAGTAGAGGGGGGCCTAGACCATTGAAATTAGAAGAATTGGAATTAATTTGGCAGTTTAGACTCAATGCCTGTTACCCACCAGGCTTGAATGATACCTGCTCAATTATCAGCATCTTGAGACTGAAAAGTCTTAGGAAGTGAATACACAATAGTATGAGGTACCAGTCAGTTCCACATTCATGGTCTAAGCTCGTACAGTGAATAGATGCAGACATGAATGGATTGATGATTTTTCTGTATTGAAATTATTTAGTTTTAAGTAAGATGTCTTCTGTAAGTCGCAGTACAAATGTAGTCGACACTTTACAAGTCTAGTCGACACTTTGTTACATTTGTGTCGCTAATAGTTTCCTTACAGCTTAAATACATTTAATAACTATTATTCACATTTTATAGTGCTTGTGGATAATTATGCATTTATACGGCTGCTGCAGTGGTTAGTCAAGTTATGCACTTGTTCTGTGTGTTCAGTATCTGTTTTAATGTTGATATGTATGTGTTTTTCTACTGTGCCTTTAAGTTTATTGGTTTGAAGAATTAATTGATCAGCTGTGCCTATAAAAGGCGGTTTTAATGTTTAAGGATCAGTTTCTGATGAAGTCTTGCATTTCATAGCAGACGAAAAGCGCTTAAAATAAATATTTTAACTTATTTCGACTCTCATTGCTGCTTATGTGGAGATTTTTACTACTTGCAACTACAGTTTGAGTGGATCTAATCAGTTGTCCTTGTTTTGGGAAGATACTAACACACTGGACTTGGTCTTTCATTGCCCTTTACAATTAAACAGATGAAAAAACACGTACAAATTATCAATTAAAGTGCAACAATATAAAAATTCAAAAACAGTTCAAATAAGTAGCACAGTTAATAAAAACTGGTTGGAATAATGCAGCTAGCAAAAATAAGCAATAAAAAGCAAAACAGAGGTACTTAATCCACTCAAAGTCTCCTTTTTTCTCTGCTGCTGTTGTAAAATGTTTAGTGCTGGTAACACTTTTGTGTGCTACAATAATTGCTACAAGAAGTCTGATAGAGTGCTAAACTAATAAGCTAGTAAAAGTAAAGGAGAGGAGAGAACTAGCAGATCTAAGGGAAAAATTGATGAGCAGACTTTTGCACCACACAGAAGCTTACAAACAGTCCTGTATACAGCAAATCTGTATCTGGAGTAGACTAGTTACAGGAAGGGTGGGAAAAGCGCAAACACAGGCTTTTAAACCAGAAAGTTGAGAGACATGGAAAAACTGCAAACACAGTCAATAAACTTACAATTACTAGGCCAGAAGCCACTCCTCTTGTGGTGGATAGGCTACCTAGTGCTTACCACTCCCACTGACAAGCTAGAAGGCTTCCCTCCAACACAGAAAGGCTTGGGAGGCTTAGAAGCTTACCAAAAGTCCTGGATACAGCAAATCTGTATCTAGACTAGACTAGTTACAGGAAAGGTGGAAACAAGGGCAAATGCTGGCTTTCAAACCAGAAAGTTAAAAGAGATGAAAAAAATGCCCAAATTGCCAATAAACTACAATGTCTGGGCCAGAAATCACTTCTCTTGTGGTAGATAGGATACCCAGTGCTTACCACTCCCACTGATAATTTAGAAAGCTTCCCTCCAACACAGAAAGGCTTGGGGGGCTCAGAAGCTTACCAACAGTCCTGGATACAGCAAATCTGTATCTGGGCTAGACTAGTTACAGGAAAGGCGAGAAACACAAGCAAATGTGGGCTTTTAAACCAGAAAGTTGAAAGAGATGGAAAAACTGCCCAAACAGCCAATAAACTACAATTTCTGGGCCAGAAACAACTCTTCTTGTAGTAGATAGGCTACCTAGTGCCTCCCACTGATAAACTAAAAGGCTTCCCTCCAACACAGAAAGGCTTGGGGGGCTCAGAAGCTTACCAACAGTCCTGAATACAGCAAATCTATGTCTGGACTAGACTAGTTACAGGAAAAATGGAAAACAAGCTTAGATATTTGTTCAGAAAGCAGCTAAAACAGCACTAAAAACAATTCAAGTGCAGTGCAAGCTAGCACACTTGAGTGTGTAGCAGTATTAAAGCAAATACAGTTTAAATAAATGCAATTTATTCACAATGTATTCTGAACTAAATTCAACTCTGAACAGTCAAAAAGTGCAAAAAATATACTTATCAGCTGAGAAGCACACTCAGAACACAAGGAGAGAGATTTTTATTTTATTAGTAAAGTGCAAAGGGAGGAAGGAGGAGCAGAAAACAACTCAAGGTCAAGAACCCAAGTGGGTTGGCCTTCCCAAATGTTCTCTCTGTATCAGACAGAATGAACACTAGACTGGGAGGTGTGTCTCAGACCAAACCCACAGCAGGGATGGGCAACCACAAAGCCACCAACTATAACAACACCACAGGAATTGGGTGGGTAGAAAGGAGAAAATCAGTTTCAGAACAGGTGAGAAAATAGCAAACAAAGTCAGCAAATATATAAAATAATTCAGTCAGGCAAAAAAAAATTAAGACAATGCAGAACTCTGAAAAGTTAAAGCGCCAAGGAATATACTTATCAGATTGTTTGAGAAGCACTCCAGTCAGAACATAAGGAGATTCTAACAGTATATGCAGGAATTTATAAATAGGGACTATTTTTAAATCAGCTATTAAAGTGCATTGGTAATATTCTGAAGTAAGTAACAAAGCTTTGGAGCTAGTTGGACATAACCTCCTTAAATGCAGAATATCAAATTATACAGTTTTGAATGCAGAAAGTGAGTTGTTTTTCTTTCTTTTTTGTTGATAAGTACTTCCCCTTGAAATGTTTCTTGGTTCTGAAAAGCCTTAGGCTAATGTTTGCCCCAAGTATTTCCACATCAAATCTATCAATATGAGTTTTGCACTCTTTCTACATAGACACGTTATCAACTAGATCTTACGGGTGGAATACCTTACATTGAAAATTAACATATGTAACAATGTAGTAATGAAATCACAATGTAAGTAAGAAGCTTTTCTTCAAAAGAACGTATTCGTACCCACAACGCTTTGCAGTAATATGTAAATCATTGAACTACTTATCATGCTATCATATCATGGGTGTTGTTATAGAGGAAGACTGAGTAAACAGAGAAATTAAAAAAGTCAAACAGATTTTTGCAAAATCACTTGCAGCTTTAAAGGAAGAATACAGTAAAACAAAGATACTTCAGAACATGACCAATGTACTTTAAGAGCAGCTAAAATAAGACTGTGGAAAAAATTTTTAAAATGAAATGTACAAAAGGTGACTTCAAATTTAAAAATCACTAGTTAAGCTTCAAAACACAGCACTGCAACATAAAAAAAACAGTAGTAAATTAACAAAAAATGTTGAAGCCAGCTGATTCCATTTAATTTATTTTTGTAAAGATTTAACAATTTTGTTCATTCTTTACTTAGGACTTAATCACAATTCTGGTGCTATAACTGTATAGTAGCTGATATTACTGCCCCACTGTTTTTGTGGTAAGCAATCAGTGTTCATCTGGATGGGTTGGGTATTGTGTGTGCACTCACTTCCTAAAGGATGAATCTATCTGATGATTTGCTAAGATTTGGATGGGGTGGTTGATATAGCGCATCTCAGTGCCCACCATCACTCTTCAGGTCTCCCTAGCATACTGTATGCATCATCGCTTTCAGGTTTTCACAACAACTTAGCAGCACTTGAGTTAAATGCAATCCATAGCTGAATGCTGTGATGTACTTTCTTGACTGTTTTGCTAAAAATGTCAAACAGCTTCAGGCAGATACTTCTCTATTAGTCGGTACCCATGTTAAGCCAACAAATGCATTAATCTGCTTAGGTTTGTGCCTTTCTGAAGATAAAGGTATAACCAAATGACACATCATAAATAAGTATCCCAGTAGAGTGGCAGTAAAATTTTATGAGAACATTTTCTAGGTTCTCCTCTTCTTGGTCATTAAACAGTGATAGCCAGAAAAGGTGTAATGATGAATGCTGTTAGTGCATATGCTCCACAAGTTGGGTGTGTGATGGATGAAAAAGATAAGTTTTGGAGAGAGTTGGATGAAATTGTGGTGAGTGTACCCAAGGGTGGGAGACTAGTGATTGGAGCGGACTTTAATGGGCATGTTGGTGAAGTGAGCAGAGGGGATGAGGAAGTGATGGGTGGGTATGGTGTTAAGGAGAGGAATGCAGAAGGTCAGATGATTGTGGATTTTGCGAAAAGGATGGACATGGCTGTGGTGAATATGTATTTTAAGAAGAGGGAGGAGCATAGGGTGACGTATAAGAGTGGAGGAAGATGCACACAGGTGGATTATATCCTATGTAGGAGGGCCAGTCTGAAGGAGATTGGGGACTGTAAAGTGGTGGCAGGGGAAAGTGTAGTTAAGCAGCATAGAATGGTGGTCTGTAGGATGACGTTGGTGATCAAGAAGAGGAAGAGGAGTGTGAAAGCAGTGCCAAGGATTAAATGGTGGAAGTTAAAAAAGGGTGATTGTGAAGTGGAGTTTAGGGAAGAGTTAAGACAGGCACTGGGAGGCAGTGGAGAGATACCGAATAGCTGGGTAACTACAGCAGAACTAGTAAGGGAGACTGCTAGAAAGGTGCTTGGTGTGACATCTGGACAGAGGAAGGAGGACAAGGAGACCTGGTGGTGGAATGAGGAAGTACAGGAGAGTATACAGAGGAAGAGGCTGGTGAAGAAGAAGTGGGATTGTCAAAGAGATGAAGAAAGTAGACATGAGTATAAGGAGATGAGGCGCATGGCAAAGAGAGAGGTGACAAAAGCTAAGGATAAGGCATATGGAGAGTTGTATGAGAGATTGGAGACTAAAGAGGGAGAAAAGGACCTGTACCTACTGGCTAGACAGTGGGACAGATCTGGGAAAGATGTGCAGCAAGTAAGGGTGATAAAGGATAGTGAGGGAAAGGTACTCACAAGAGAGGAGAGTGTGTTGAGTAGATGGAAAGAGTATTTTGAGAGGTTGATGAATGAAGAGAATGAGAGAGAGAAGGGTGGATGATGTGGGGATAGTGAATCAGGAAGTGAAACAGATTATCAAGGAGGAAGTAAGGACAGCTATGAAGAGGATGAAGAATGGAAAGACTGTTGGCCCAGATGACATCCCAATGGAAGCATGGAGGTGCTTAGGAGAAATGGCAGTGGAATTTTTAACTAGATTGCTTAATGAAATTTTGGAAAGTTAGAGTATGCCTGAGGAGTGGAGAAAAAGTGTTTTGGTACCTATCTTTAAGAATAAGGGTGATGTGCAGAGCTGCAGTAACTACAGAGGGATAAAATTGATCAGTCATAGCTTTAAGTTATGGGAAAGAATAGTAGAAGCTAGGTTAAGAAGGGAGGTGATGATTAGTGATCAGCAGTATGGTTTCATGCCAGGAAAGAGCACTACAGATGCAATGTTTGCTCTGAGAGTGTTATTGGAGAAATACAGAGAACGTCTGGAGGAGTTGCTTTGTGTCTTTGTAGACTTGGAGAAAGCATATGACAGGGTGCCTTGAGAAGAGTGGTGGTATTGTATGAGGAAGTCAGGAGTGGCAGAGAAGTATGTAAGAGTGGTACAGGATATGTAAGAGGGTAGTGTGACAGTGATGAGGACTGCAGTGGGAGTGACAGATCCATTTAAGGTGGAGGTGGGATTACATCAAGGATCAGCTCTGAGTCCTTTCTTATTTGCAGTGGTGATGGACAGGTTGACAGATGAGATCAGACAGGAGGCCCCGTGGACTATGATGTTTGCAGATGACATTGTGATCTGTAGTGAGAGTAGGAATCAGGTTGAGGAGACTCTGGAGAGGTGGAGATATGCTCTAGAGAGCAGAGGAATGAAGGTCAGCAGGGCTAAGACAGAATATATGTGTGTAAATGAGAGGGAGGGTAGAGGAATGGTAAGGATGCAGGGAGTAGAGTTGGTAAAGGTGGATGAGTTTAAGTACTTGGGATCAGCAGTTCAGAGTAATGGTAAATGTGGAAGAGAGATGAAAAAGAGAGTACAGGCAGGATGGAATGGGTGGAGAAGAGTGTCAGGAGTGATTTGTGACAGACAGGTACCAGTAAGAGTGAAAGGGAAGGTCTACAAAAAGGTTGTGAGACCAGCTATGTTATATGGGTTGGAGACAGTGGCATTGACAAAAAGGCAGGAGTCAGAGCTGGATGTGGCAGAGTTAAAGATGTTAAGATTTGCACTCGGTGTGACTAGGATGGATAGGATTAGGAATCAGTATATTAGAGGGTCAGCTCATGTTGGACAGTTTGGAGACAAAGCAAGAGAGACGCGATTGCGTTGGTTTGGACATGTGCTGTGGAGGGATGATGGGTATATTGGGAAAAAGATGCTAAGGATGGAGCTGCCAGGTAAGAGGAAAAGAGGAAGGCCTAAGATAAGGTTTATGGACGTGGTGAGAGAGGACATGCAGGCGGTTGGTGTGACAGAGCAAGATGCAGAGGATAGGAAGAAATGGAAAGAGATAATCCGCTGTGGCGACCCCTAACGGGATAAGCCAAAAGATGATGATGAGCCAGAAAAGCAGAACCTTTTTTGAAAATGTTCAGTAGTAAAGGAGTTAACGCCCTTGGCTGAGGGATTCCAGGTAGCCATAACTATTCAGGCTTTGCACTGAAATGAAGTATTTTGTGAAAGAAAGAGGCTATGTGATGTTGGGAGACATCTCTAAGTTTGTCAATACCTGGCTAATTATGGCTTTATCAGAGCTTTACTTCATTAATTATTAATATTTCAGTTTTGCCTAAAATTCATACCTACCAAGCAAATCCAAGGTATTTAAATAAATCAGCTTTTACTTTCACAGTTTGTTAAATGAATAAGTGACTTTTTTACTGCAGTGTATGACTTTTTCTGTTCCCACATACTTTAAGCATACTTCATGGTCTAAAATGTAGGTGCAATGAAACATTCTCCATATCGAGTATAACATAAGCTGCTTCATTACCCCTTTATTTGCTGTCTATTATCACACCACACTTAATGTGTACACACTGCTTCAGTCAGCTACTTTCCATAGTTATTGGGCATTTTTGAAATAAGGACAAGAGATTTGTGTATTATACCACTTAATTTTAGATCTTTAGACACATGCTGTGAATTAATGACATTAATTTCACCCCAGGGGTGAAACTTTGGATTTCTGAAAGAACAATTTTCAGGCAGTTAAAAATATGCACATATCTAAAATATTACTCATGCATTATTCAGTGAATTAGAGGTTTCAGTAGCTAAGGTTTCTCTTGCTTTCTGTCAGAGTTCCAATATTTACCAGTCTTCACATCATTATAACTTCCAGCTGGGAAGGAATATTATACCAAATGATGTTATTATAGACTGTATTCTAATACTTAAGTAATGCTGGTTATATTGAAACATCAAGGTGTGTTCTGAAAAGGGTCCTATAATCCTGTCTATCCAATCTGCTATGTATTTATTTTATTAATCTAGTAACCAGGTAAACTGTTCAAAATATGACATTTTCAGACATGAACCGGCACAGAATAAAATAATGCATAATAAAACTTATGCATAAGTGATCATACTTTACAAACATTGAATAAATATATAACACGAGGAATATGTAAAATGCACATTGTTTATAAATACACATTCATATGTAGCAACATGAGAATGTTTGTATTTGTAGACTGAAACAGACTGTAGCCAATTCCCTTTACATGCTTTTTGTCAGCAGTTCACAGCAGCTGTATTGGTTGTACAGAAATGCAGAGTTTGCTGTCAAGGAAGGACTGCATAGCCAGTTTAGTCTGTGTGTTTCATCTCCTAATGGGTAAACTACAGATCCAGCTTAACCAAAAGATCAAGTTTTCCCAAATTGTTGCAAAAAATCCTTATGCCTGTTACACGCAATCTTGAATTTCATGGCTCCATATAATATTATGGCAACATAACCTTTCGTCGACGAGTCTGTTCATCAACAAATGAAAAAGCAAGAACAACTGATCAAAAATCACCTGAGAGAATATTACCAGCTTTTTCATTCTGTGATTGTGGTACAGTGGGGATCATGGAATATGCTCTTTCCCCCACTGTAGTGATTAGCTACAGTTTTTTAATCTTTTCTGGCTCAAGGTTTGTCTTAGCCATTAAGTGTAGATCATTTATTGATAGCTGTTATGTGTTCTCAATGGAAGATTAAGCCTCTAATACTATAAACCATTATAGATAAACCATTGATTGGCAGTTTATATAATAGGGTTTGCAGCACACCTCAGCAATGATCATCCTTCACAACTGACAGTAGGAGACCACTGAAGAATCCTCCAGCCCACCTACAAGGGAGAACCTTTCAGCCTCTCTTGAGAGACAAGCATGCAGCACACCTGTGACTCCTGCAGGTCACCCCAGTAAGGGGATCACTGACCGTCTAGTGAAAGGCAGACCCAACAGCCATAGGCAGTGGCTAACAGAGACCAAGGTGAATCCTCTTCCATAACTGGACCTGCAGATGGATAAAACTATGGGAAGAAATTATCACACATACAGATGCTACAAACACAATTACAACTTTATAGATGACTGGTACAGAAGTAATACAACCCTGGTGCTAGAAGAGTTTCTCCTGCCTCCATTACCACTCAAATTCTACTGATATTTTTCTGCAAACACAAAACAAAGCACATACTTTTAATACTACGCATACAGCAGTGTACATAGTACAAGGCAATGGTATACCAGAAATTAAATGCTTACAGTACATGTAAGCATCCCTGTCTCCCATTTTTGGAGCAAGTCCAAGCGGCATCACTTCAGATAATTGTACTGATGGTGACACTACTTCTCAGTACACAGGAAACCAGTGGCACTAGGAAACTAGAGGAAGAATAGGAAAACCCTTCTATCCCATACAAACCACTTAGGGGTCCTGCTTTTCACAGTAACTGATGCAGTGTACACTTAGTCTCAGCATTCAAAATGAGTATATGCCACCATGCACTGACACTGTTTTATAAGGTTCTGAAGTGGTCAGCCATTTGGAATGCCTTCATTTACTCTATTCATGTGGCTCATTTGCACAGTGTTCCTAATTAACAACATATATTCACTAATTTATTTATTTGTTTAGATCGTATCTTTCAGATCTATCTTTTTCATCTAAAGTGTTCTACAGTCTATATGCAGATGACTTGAAATTGGGTAAACTGATTACATGTGTTACAGATAGGGCGTGTCTGCAAAAGAACTTGAATAAATTGACACTTATTGCACAGGAGTATAATATGTTGATAAATAAATAAAAAACAAAGCATATGAGATTTTTGGAGACAAAAATTGAAAGATGAATATTTAATTTAGCACACACTGACTTAATTTATGGACCTGGGTAAATCTAGCTTTGAGTTTTTCTAATCATAATAAACCAACTGGTAAATGCTATTTACAGAAAAAGAATAACAGATTATATAAAAAGATGCATAAAGTTTAGGAAATCAGAAATGATGTAATCATTGTTTGTTAGTTACATTAGCCCCAAATAAGAATATGGAATAACAATATGGAAACTATATAGGAAAACAAGCACAAATAAACTGGCAAGAGTACATCAGAAATATACCAAGGGCATCCATGGATGTGAAAATTTAAGGTATTATGAAAAACTAAAATATCTGAACTTGTACAGTATCTCATACAAATATTTAAGAGATCTTATTCAGTTATATAGGGCATTTAGAAACAACTACCTGCAGGAATGTTTTGGTTTATCAAAAAGTAGTACAGAATTATCAAACAATCTATGTAGATAACAACAAAATGTAAAGATGTCTCATCTTTTTGCAGATGATTCAAAACTATATAGTTTATCAGATGAGGAACTGAAAGCACAATTGCAAGTGGTCAAAATTTTTTCAGATGATATAAGAATGACATTTCTTGTTGATAAATGTCCAAAGGCAACCTTTAAAGTAGGAAAGCTGAGCACGAATAAAACATTAGTTTGGGACAGGAATGTGATACAAAAGAACTTGAGCAAGAGGGAGTATATAAATATTTGGAACTGATGAAGGATCAACAATAAAAATCATGAACAAATGAAAATAAAACTTAGTAAGACATATTTTAGAAGACTTAAATTAATAGTGAAAACAGTGCTGAAGTCTAGGAACAAAGTCCAAGCTATAAACCAATTTGCTCTTCCTGTCCTAACTTACAGCTTTGGAGTGATTGACTGGCCATAAAGGAGTTGGGTAGGTTGACAGGAAACCAAGAAGAATGCTTCATGTTCATCAAATGATTTATAAAAATTAGCGCATACCATAATTATATATTCCCAATTTTGAAGGAGGTATGGGCCTCCTTGAAACTGATTCCATGTACAGATCTGCAATCGAGAGACTGCATACATATCTGTGGACCTGACAAGATCAGAACATAGAGAAAGTTTTGAAAAATGAAGAGAATAAGTCTAAGATGACTTCCCTGCTTACTTTAGCAGAAGCATATTGGTATCAAGTGGAAGTAGAAATCAAACTAAAAGTAGGTAAAATCAGGCAGCAAATGAATGTGCCAAAAACAAAACAAAGAATATAAGGTGAGGGATCAGATGAGAAGGCAAGAAATGTGGAAAATGCATAAATATAGTTCCAAGTATAGAAAACTCTTGGAACAAACTCATGTTGATCAGGATCGAATGCAGGAATGGTTAAGGAGAGATTAATTTAAACCAAAAGATGAAAGGTTAATATTGGTGACCCAAGATAGTGGACTAGGTACACATTGTTTTACAAAATCTATTGAACATGTTGGCGAAACAGGCAAATACAGTATAGGTTTTGGAAAACAGAATGGGAAATAGTTGTACATCTTGTTACTGGTTGTGATATACTAATGGCAGGACTGTATACTGAAAGGCATAATAATGTGGCAAGATTGTTGCATTGGAGATTCTGCAAACATTATAATACTGAGGTAGCTGAAAAACAGTGGAAACATGCACCACAAAGTATCATAGAAAATGATGAAGTTTATATCACATGGGATCATCCATTACCAGCAGTTCAAAAATAGATGCGAGAAAACCAGATATAGTAGTCCATGAAAGGAAGACAAAAGTAGCATTGATCATTGAAATTGCTAGAGCAAGTGACTACAGTGTCTTGCATACAGAGAAACACAAAGTCATCAAATATCAAGATTTGCAGGCAGAAATGAGAGCAACGTGGATGAAGGATACCCTGACAGTTCCAGTAGCAGTAGGAGCAACAGGTCTTACTTGGATATATAACCGATACATGCAACTCCGTACGAATTGTAAGAGTCATTACTGGGTACATTGTGAGTGCTGTGAAGAGCACTTCTGACTAACATCGAAGACTGAAACAATACTAATTTCATGAACTTCAATCATGCTTTGACTTAGGAATGGGGTCCATTCCTGTCATGGTATCAAAAACCAAAAAAAAAAAGATTCTGTAGGAATGAAAAGTGTATTAATTGGTTTTCTGACAGAGCAGCTGATGCATGGAAGAGACTACCAAATTACATTAAAGCAAGCACTAGTTTAGATATTTTTATGAACAACCTGGACACTTATTGTGGGAATGACTGTCTTGGTATTTTGGCAGGCTAGAGGGGAATTATTAACCCTGCCACATGCACTGGATACTGCACTATTTTGACAATTGCACAGCTATGATGTACATTGGAATCACCAACAGCCCTGCACATGGCTACTACCAGTACTAATTTGGGCAGCACAATGTACAAATAGTCAATGAATCCCAGTTATTGTGTGATATTTAGATGAATATTTCACTTAGTAGCATTCTATAATTGAAGGTTTTGGCCAAAACAGACTCTGTCATATACCTACCTTGACTTTCAGTCCAGAGTCAAGTCTTTGTAAGAAGTTTTGCCTTATCCTGCATTTTAAAAGGAGAGGGGGTATTATTATGGAGTAATCTAAGCAATAAATGAAAGACAAGGAGGTCAGTGGCAGTATCTCAGACAATAATGCTGAGTTCCTAACCTGTTAGGGCAAATTCCACAGTAAAACATGCCTCAAAGGGGAAATACTATTGCTGGAAAGTTATTTCATCCAAACTGCTTTGTTTACTTTTATACTCATAATAAATGACACAGCAGTCAGGACAGTTGTCATTGAGAAGACTGAAACCTTTGCTTACATAGAATATTATGACCAATAACAGTTTTATTGTTTGCAGAGAAAAAGAAATTGGTTGACCTTAAAAGTGAAGCTCAGGAGGTGACTTTCTTGAAACTCATTTTGAGAATCCATAACAAACTGAAGTTAAAACTGTGAATGAAGTTATAGATCTTTATAATACATAGAAAGTCCAATTAATTTTGTGTTTCCTTCTTCTAGGTTCTCTGTATTTTTGAAGATCCGTATACTGCTGCAGCAGGTTTAATGACTACCAAAAGAGATAGATTTTAAAGTAGCTTAATGACTTTGCTCTGCCAGGTGCCATGCAATTGCCAGTAATGTTGCTTTCTGTACTAATTACATAGCAAAATGAAGATGGACACTGAGGAAGAGTCCCACGAGAGAATTCAAATGTTGTCAGCCAGACTCAAAAGTTATTGGCTTTTAAAGGATGCTAAGGACTGATAACAGATTCTGATTAAATCTTTTTTGTATTAACTGAAAGTGTCAAGTCATAGAGGAGAAGTCAGGCGTAAGAAAAAGCCATTTTATTTTTATTTATGCTGTATGCATTCTGTCCTCACAACTCACTACTGACCTCAGAGGATTTTTTCTATTGTCTCAGCTTTTCTGTCATTTTATGGGTGTTTGACCATTGTTCTAGTATGCTATTGTGAGGTTCTTCTGTATGAACTTAATATATAACAAGGCTGTTATCGAAAGGCTGTCATGTCAGACCCTTACACCAACAAAGTTGTTTCTTATTTTCTCAATGCAATAATGGATCTGTGTGTATTATAAAAAATATTAGGGCTATTATGGGTTCATAGTGCCTGCATATTTGAACTGCTTCTTACTGAAATTGGTACACCTTGTTTGCTGTAGCATAGACTAGATCCAGGCCTGCTGAATCTAGCTTTGTTTGTATAACTTGAGCACTAATCCAGGCATTCTTTAAAGTATTCAGTTGTATTTATTACTGCTTGGTAGTAACTTGATTAAAGTGTAGCTATGATTCTAAGTCTTTTGGATTAAGCACTTGGGCTTCAGACCAGTTGTTTTACATTAGGAAGGTTTGTGGCCTGCACTGTGGTGGCAGGACAGGTAGCTTACATCCTTCTAAGTTGGGAACTGCTGATTGAGGGCTCAGTGTCTGTTATTCTAAAAGTGTATTAGTTCTGGTTTACGCAATTGGGCTTCAGGCCAGTTATTTTACATTAAGAAGGTTCGTGGTCTGCACTCTTATGGGAGGAGAGGCTGGACTCTGCCCTTCTGAGCTGGGAATTTCTGGTTAAAGGCTTATAGTGCCTGCATATTTGAACTGTTTCTTACTGAAATTGGTACACCTTGTTTGCTGTAGCATAGACTAGATCCAGGCCTGCTGAATCTAGCTTTGTTTGTATGCTTGTTGTTTGTTTGCTTGTTATTTCCGTGATACGCTAATTCCACCTAAAACGCGGCTTTTCAGCACTTCTGTGGATCCCTAGTGATATCTGCATTGCTTACTGTACTTATTTCATTGTTTCACTTGAAAGAAAGTTACTGTTTGTCATTTTTGCATTTAAGTTACCTGTAACACACTGCATTTAAGTTACCTGGCACTTGCTCACTAAGTCAGCACTAAAAAATTAAAAGCACTACACCCTCACAAATTCCCCTTGAGTACCTTGTTCCTCATTGGCCCTTTTTTTCAATTATAAAGGAATTCCCAATACTATTCTAGCATGTCCAAAGGTCAGTTGTCAATCTCCTCTCCGGTCCAGCTGGTGAATCTGGGAATCTTGAGGCAATGTTACAACTGCCTCATGTACACAGACAACCCTCTCCTCCTCCCAACAAATTCCAACACGTGAGAGATGCAACTATATAGCCAAACTGGAGGCTAAGCTCTCTCAACTCAGTACTGGCATAACCAGTCAGGAGGAGAAGGAAACCACACTCACTACAATTCCAGTCTCACATAGACCTACCACGAAAGCAAACCAAACACATAAACAAACAAAAACATACTCGGAGGCTCTAAATAAAAATCTGCCTAAGCAGCAGAGACCTCCAAAGCAGACACCCAAGCAACCGCTACCCCAAAACAAAACATGTGCAACACATAGCTCACAAAGCCAGTGTGCCAAACAGTCACAGCCCTTAAGGCTAAACAACACACCTGATACACTTGTAATAGGTGACTCTATCGTCAGGCACACTGACGTTCCGCTCACCAGGCTGAACAAGGGGAAGGTCACTGTGAGCTGCCTGTCGGACGCTAGGATCTGCCACATAACACAAGCCCTCAGGTCACTCCAAGGCAAGCACAAATATGACACAGTCATTGTCCATGCTGGTGTGAATGGCCTGAGACGTACCTCCCTGGGCTACATGAAAAGAGACATAGAGGAGCTCTCTGAGCATGTACCCCAGGCCGGTATGACCCTGACCTTGAATAGCATCTTACCCTCACCGAGAATGATGCCACAATATGAAGACAAGATGATCAATTTCAACAATTGGCTTAAGTATTGGTGTCATTCAAAGGGGATCCAATGCCTGTCAGCCTGGGATGACATGCTCGACAAGCTACGATGCTTCACTAGGGATGGCTTGCACCTGTCACCCCTGGGCTTTTGGATATTGGCAAAGGCTCTTGCTACCCCCATAGTGCCTTTTTTAGGCAAGGCTCAAAAGACAAACCCACCTCCATAGGTATCACAAGGGATAAGAAACTAAGAGTAATGCTACTCAATGCCAGAAGTCTAAACCTCAAGATGCATGCATTTGAAACTCTCCTTAGCATGGAGAACATTGATATCTGTGCAGTAACAGAAACCTGGTTCAAGGCTCCTGAGAGCACCCCAGCACTACCAGGTTACACCTCATACCATGCTTTTCGGCCCCAAAACTTGGACTGAACCACAAAAGGAGGGGGAGTATCAATATTCATCAAAGATACCCACACCTCCAAGTTGGTGGCACAGCACGAAGCATCAGAAACTATCCATGTGCAACTAACAGTGGGTAAAACTGCCTTCCAGTTTATAGCCTGCTAAAGACCACCCTCCCAAACCCAGGAACCCCACTTGGCCTTCCTGAGAACACTGGAAAATATGAAGGTCTCTCCAAACACCATTATATTGGGCGACTTCAACTACCCAAACATAGACTGGGATCATTACTCTAGCTCCAACACCCTAGCCCAAAGGTTCCTAGAATTTATAAACTCAAACGCTATGGTACAACTTGTTACCACTCCCACAAGAGGGGAAAACATACTGGACCTGATCATCACCAACATGGGGACTCTATGCTCCAGACCAGAAGTGTATCCCTCACTGGTAAGATCAGACCATAAACTAATCTCACTGGATATTCACATCTTGTCCCCACCCCCTGCCCAGAAAACCACAGTGAAAAACTTCTCTAAAGCAAATTTCACACTCCTCAAAACCGAGGTGGAATCCTTCAAAGCCCCCGGGCCTGTGGAAAATATGGCCCAGACCGCAGAATCCTTTATAAACGCATTCTATGAACACCTTCAGGAATGCATGGATCATGCAATCCCAAATAAAACCAAGACCCAATCCGCCAAAGGCAGAAGTCCTGTCCGGTGGACCCCAGCCATAAACAAACTATACAATAGAAGGAGGAAGCTACTACATGATGGAGCAAAATCCCAAAAAGGGAAGGCATCTCTGATCAGTATTAGCAAAAAACTACGGGCACTCATAAAATCGTCTAAGGCCAGCTTCGAGAGAAAAATTGCACAGGACACTAAGGATAATCACAAGGCTTTCTTTAGTTATGTTAGGAACCTGGGTGGGAATTTCCAGATATGCTCAGAATTAGTCCAAAATGACAAAAAATACACCGAACCCACAGACATTGCCAACATCCTAGCTGACAGGTTCAGCAAACCCCCACCAAAAGGTCAAATATCGATCCCAGCAGAGTGCTGCCCCCCTGACATCTCAGATGCTCAGGTAAGAGCCGCCCACTCCAAAGCAAAAAACACAGCATCAATGGGACCAGACGGTGTCCCGGGCTGCATCCTACATGAACTCCAAGAAGAGCTAAACCCAAACATAAAACTACTGTTCAGTCTCAGCCTTACTACAGGATATGTACCCAAAGGGTGGCGTACAGCAACAATGGTCCCTCTCCACAAAGATGGTGCCTCAACAGATCCTGGAAAGTATTGCCCCATAAGCCTGACTAACTTGGTCTGCAAAGCTATGGAAAGGATCATCATGGATCTCATAAATAAAGATATTGGGGACCTACAGACACTGGATCCTACCCAGTTCGGCTTTGTTAAGGGCAGATCCTGCCTCTTAAACCTGGTCGATTTCTTTGAAACAGTCACCAAGGCCATTGACGAGGGGAAGGTGGTCCACACAGCCTACCTGGTCCTCACAAAAGCCTTCAATACAATACCCCACTCGGGCATTATAGATAAGCTCACCAGCTTAAATATAAACTCCAATGCCACTAGATGGGTTGCAAACTGGCTCAAGGACAGAATCCACATGGTTAGAATTGCTGGAGCCATGTCAGACTCCAAACCAGTTACAAGTGGCGTCCCACAAGGCTCAGTCCTGGGACCTCTCTTGTTCGGTATATATTTCTCGGAGGTACAGGCCAACACGGAAGGACTGTGGCTGACCAAGTTCGCAGATGACTGCAAACTGGGCACCATAATCGACTCTCCAGCTGACACAAGCATCCTCCAAAAGGGCCTCATAGAAACAGACAACTGGTGCCAGAGCCAGGGCCTCAAGCTAAATGCCAAAAAGTGTATAGTCATCCCCTTTGGCAAAAACAAAGTGCCCACAAATTACCACATAGGTGGTAATCCATTAAGTACAGAAGAAGTAATTAGGGACCTGGGGACCCAAGTTGATAGCAATCTCTCATTTGACAACCACGTGGCCAAAGTGGTTAGAAAAACATTTTATATAGCCCACCTAATCATGAAGGGATTCACATCTAGATCAGAGGAGGTCATTGTGCCTCTTTACTCATCCCTCATCTGGCCCATAATTGAGTACAATGCCCCTTTTGGGATGTACCTTACCAGACACCTGCAGCAACTAGAAAGACCCCAAAAGTACCTCACCAAGAGGATCAAAGGGCTCAAACAGATGCCATATACTGCCCGGTTAAAGAAACTCCAGCTCTACTCAGTGGCATACCGCCTGCTCAGAGGCGATCTGTGCCTGACGTATAAAGCCATATCCAACCCGGAATTAATGGGCATGCTGCACCTCAGAAAATCCAAATCCTATTGAGCTACGCGCTCGAGAGACTTGAACCTCAGCACTGAAATAAATAGGACATGTTGGACGGACAGATTCATAACCCAGAGGCTCCCTTCACTCTGGAATAAAATCCCAGTCCAGGTTAGGCAGAGTCCCTCATTGACTCTCTTCAAGAGGAATCTTGATGAGTGGATGGAAGATCGTAGGTTTACCCCGGGTATCACTTCTGTGTCACTGTTAGACAGAGGCACAGTATACTAACCTCAAAAAAGGGCATAGCAAAATTAATTTAAAATGGGTGGCGAAAGCCAAATACACTCTGGCTAGGCTTATAAATGCCCTAGGGCAGATAGCCTAGTATGAACCTATGAACCTATGAACCTATAAATTACAAATTGGCAATTCATTGAGTAGATCATTTGTAGGTTAGCCACCACAATTCCCATTATTTGCTACCACTTTTCATGAAAATTTGTGGGGTGCTGTTGGGGTTACCCAACCATTCATCCTGGTAACATTTGATGAGCGTGAGGGAGCTGCTCTGTTTAATACGAAGGGGGTGTCTGTACTAGTGCAGTGGAATTTTTTGATTGAGGTATCTATCATGGTAATTCATAGTAGCAAAATTCCCACAAATAGTAGAAGATTTACTACAAATAGCAGCAGATATTATATGGTCACTTTTGAGTTAGCTACACCCAGTGTTTCCCAGGAATTTATAGTTACATTTATATAGTGTTTTCATAGCTAATACTGACATTTACAAGGTTATTAAGGCATTTTGAGGTATTAAAATAAAGCAGGGTTTTTAAATTTTTGAGGTTTCAGACAGTGATATATATATATATATTCACACTAAAAAGTCCAGCACACAAAATAAATCCACCAATTCCAGTTTATTGTGATAAATCCACATGTGGTTAAAAGTAACCAGCCAAACAAAGTAGACCGGTTCTGCCCACTGGTGTCATTAGTGCAATAAGGAAACACACCCATTCTAGATTTAAATCCCATTCACTTAAAGCAACAGCATCCTTTAAAATTTCAACTGCTCCATATACAGAGGATGTTTATATATTTTTCTGGTCTTCACTAAAAATGTACACACTAATGTAATCAAAACCAACCAAAATACACAGTCCTGCCAATATTCATTTAAATGTGGCCTATACCTAGCTCCCAGGTTAATCCATAATTTTTCCTTACGATCCAATAGTTGATGTTTAGATAAATTAGACATACCTTTACCCCTAACAACATCCAAACCTACAAAAATAGAGTGTGCTGAAACATGTTCAAGTTTATGATTTCATAATGCACTTCTAGGGCACTTACAATTATTATTAATAAGGTGTACTGCTATCCTATTTTTAAATGCCCTAGAAGTTTGACCTACATAAAATGCCCTGCATTGGCAAACTGCCATGTAAATTACCCAGTCTGTATTACAAGTTATCAACTGTCTAATTGTAGAAACTTTAGGAGTATTTACTGATGTGAAATATTTGGTCCTGGAGACAACCTTGCAGTATACACAATTACCACAGCTATTACTGCTGACACTCACATTTCTTCTAAAATGTTCCTCACCCGAACCCATTTTTTGAACCAAGAAATATATTCCCCAATATTTTTGCCCCTATGGTAACCAAAATAACACCCATCATCTAAAAATTGGTCAAAAATCAAATCAGTTTTAAGTAAGAGCCAGTGTTTGCCAACCACTTCTCTAACCTTAAATGTGTTTGTACCATAGGTAGTAATAACACAAAGTATTGATGTCCCTTGAATTTGAATATTACTCTCTTTCTTAGTAGTTAATAAAACATCCGTTTTAGTATTTGAAGCTGTATTTCTTGCTTGTTTCACTAGAGAGACATTATAGCCTTTGTTAATAAATCTGTTCTTTATTTTAATTCCCTCAGCTTCAAAGTCACCCTCATCACTACAAATACATCTTAAGTGTAAAAATTGTGCTCTGGGGATGTACATAACAGTATGTCTTGGATGGCAGCTAGTAGCCTCCAATAATGCACTCTTTGTAAATTATTTCCTTTATAAATTTGTTGCCATTGTGCCATCAATCGACTTCATAATGTTAATATAAAGGAAGTCAATATTAAACAAATCAATTCTCCCTACAAACCATAGGCCCAAATCATTAGAGTTCATATATATAACCAAATGCTTCCATGCCTCCATTGTGCACAACCAAACACAGCAGCAATAATCCAAGAAATGACGCCACATGATCAGCTAATTTTGGAATGAGTTTGTATCATCATAAATCAAACCCTATTCCAAAAACCCATGAAATGGTCAGCATAAATGGGAGCAAAGGTTGTACTCATTGCAGTCCCCTTTATTTGCCGATTACACTCAGTATAAAAGTAAAAAAACATTGGGCCAGATTCAGGAAGCCTCCGTGTAAGAGTTATAACTCTTACACGGAGGCTGCAGTTAAACTGTGTGATGTCAGCATGTCATGCATATGCATGAGGTGCATGAGGCATGCTGAATCACACCAGTAACTCTTACACGGTCCGTGTAAGAGAGTAGGGGGCGTGTCTGTAGGCTAAGCTCTGCAAGTGGACACGCCCCCGGAAAACTAGAATGGCTGAAAGTAAACAGCCACGAGAAAGGCCATGAAAATGTGAATAAACACACTATACAACACATGCCCCGACTGGCCATCAGTGTATAAAGTGAAGAGATGTCATAAAAGTAAACGAAAACCTTTTTTTTTTTTGTTAAACCCCGTAAATGTTTGCTACTGTGTGCGCGGGTGTGCTACTAGCACAATCACAGTTAGCAGTCAGGGGAAAAGGATATAAGAACTAAATATGCAAAGTAAGCCAAGAAATAATAGCTTAGTGGTAGAGTACCCGCCCTATGAGTAGGCAGGCAGGGTTCGAGCCCCTACAACAACCTTTTTTTTATTTTTGTAAATAAGCACTAAAAAGCCCCCAGACAGTATTGTACAAATGTAAATGTATTCCCTTTTGTAAAATGGAATGAAACAGAGCATATATTTTGAAGTAACATAAGAATAAAAATAGTCAGAAATGTACTGATAGCTAAGCTGCCGTGAGACAGAGTGCCCGTAGCCGAGTAGTGTTTAAAAAGCTGCAAACTGCGTGCCCGTTGCCAAGCAGCGGATAAACAGGCTGAAACTGTGTGCAATTAGCTGAACATGTGTGTCACTAGCCAATTAAGATTTATCCCAGCGCACACCGTTTGCGCGCCGCTCCCACAAGCTAACTGCCAGTGCGCATGCGTAACCTCCACGGAAACGAGCGCAGAACAGGTTTAAAGTGCTTAAAAGTGCTTTTGGCATGTTTGATTGACAGGTCTTCAACTCATTTCTGTCAGGAAAAGCAAAAAGCAGTTGCCAGATTTGAACACAGGATACCATGCACTAGAGTCAAGGAACTAAACCACCAAGCCATGACAGCAATACCTAGAAAAGCAGAAATAGCATATATATGGGATAAAACCCAGAATGGAGCATGAGAAAGCATTTACAGTGAAGTAGATACAATTCCAAAACGGCCAATCAGAGAAATGTGCGGAAAAAGCGGCATATATAAGCCCCATAGGCGGGAATACACAGCATAACTGATTGTAGAACAGACTTGCAGTCAGCATGAGTGGAGTAGGTGAGGGACGTTGCTTTCGAGCACAGCGTTGGGGCGTTGAGGAGTCCAGATACATGGTCTGGCTCCTTGTCCATAATCACGAGGCCCAACTCATGCAGGGCCAGGTCTCATGGGGAGTATATAGGGCTGAGGCGTGGGACCAGTTGGCTCGTGAGCTGACCAGTGCTACTGGCATTCCACGCACTGGTGAGCAGGTCCGTCACCACCATGCGGACCTGAAGAGACGCAAGCAGGACCAATTGAACCGTTGGATCCAGGAGGCCCGGCAAATGCCCAACGCCCCACTACTGAGTAAGTCACATTTTACCCATGTATGTAAGGATTTCAACCAGCTGATACCATGGAGATGTGTAGTCCAATATTATTCCCTTTGTATTACAGCTGCAGGTGTCCGCTCTGCGAATGTCGAGATGCACGCCAGAAGGCTGGTGCGGCTGCGCCACCATGCAGGTTAGTAACCCCACCCAGTACTTGTAAATAAATATTATTATGTACCATGTATCAGAACAGTGCAGTGTATTGATTAAAAGTAATATAATGTGCAAGCAGGAATTGAACGTCTGCAGGTATGGCTGCAACAAGTTCATCAGTATGCAAGTGTAACTGGAAATATAATTGATAGGATTAAACAGTGCTGTAATACAGATGTCCCATCATTAATTAAATATACTGTAACCTGCAGTATAGTCTCAAGAGTACAGCTTCAGAATCTGAGGTAGTCACATGTCAGATATATCCCCTGTTGAAATGCTGAATCATGACAGAAGTGAGGCTGTTGGAAAGTGTTTGAATCACCACAGGTCTAATATGTGAACAAAGCCTAGAAGTACCAACCTGAACTGTGAAGTTGCAGAATGTATGAGAGTGACAGAAATGCTCATGTATGAATAAATAAAGTAGTAATAACCCCTGAATATATAAGCCTCAGTGTGTTTTACAGAACTAAATGCATGTGGGAAGTACAAATTAACATCCCAAACTGATTTCAGTGTGTCTGAATCTGAATGTCTAGCTCAAAATCTGTATATGGTGATAACAGTAAACAATTTGCAGATAGAATGAATGATTATCTGACAGACTAAACAGCCATAGTTGTCCCCTGTCCTGTCATCAAAGTGTAGCAGGATGATGTATCTGATCAAATTCAAAATAAGTAGGATAGTGATGTATGTGTAACAGGTGTAGCATGACAGTCAAATAAAGATTATTTTGAAACATCAGCCTCAACTTAATTGTGTATCTATGATAAATGTGAATTAATGTTTAACATATGAATGTGTCATCACTTTCTATCCCCACCCAACCCTGTAATTCCATATAACAACATCCACTAAATAATGGTATGTGAACATTTCATTAATCATGGACATTTGTCCGTTCAAACATATATGCATGTCTGTTCCTACATGTGCCCTGTTCTTTCCTGCAAATACCATGGCCTGTTGCCATTAATCAACCCTGCATGTCGTTTGACTGTGTTTTGCTGTTCAAATAATGCATGTGATATTGATATGCCCCTTGTTCAATGGTGTCCATATCTGGGTGTTTGTTTGATGGGAATACCAATGCATGCTGTTACAACTAATCTGAATGGAATAAAATGCCACTAACCCAAACTAACATAACTACTCACAAACCTAGAACGCTTGGGAAGGCAGGTCCCAGCGGACCCACCTCTCCCACCTCAGCTGGTGACTGCACCTGGCACTAGTGCCCAGGACGGACCCCCCTCCGGTGGCCCTGTGCCACCTTCGGGTGGAAGCGCTGCAGGGGATGGGGCCCGTCCCCCCTCTGCAAGTGTGGCCGGAGGGGTTCGTCCACTCACCCTCCGGTGTCCGGTCTGTGGTGCGTGGGAGATCCAAGACACTGTTGGTGGACCGCTACGCCAGGTCGAGGCTCGTGTGCCACAGCTAACGCCGCCGGCCGTTGCGGGGCCTACACAGCCCCCAGCACAGACCCGTTCTGGGCTGTGAAGGAACAGTGGCAACTGCCTATGGGTGGGGATATCAGTTCCACAGTTGCCATCTGTGGGCTCGTGCATCTCAGATATCCCAACCTCCGTCCCCGTCAATTGTGTAACCCCCACGTGTGTCATACACCGTCCCTGTATGCGTCTTGTCTGTCTTGTCTGTTAACCTACCCAACCTACCTCCCCAGCTTTACCGACTTCCTTCACCTGTCATACCACTCTCACCTGTAAAAAAAAAAAAAAAAAAGGGCACTCTGTCCCACAAAAAAATTACGCCCATACATAGCTGTCCATGTCGCAGACATGTCCGCTGGACATCTAAACTGTTAATTACAATTGGCTGTACAACAAATATTAATGTTGTCCTGACACCTCTCTCAGAGGTGGAAGGTTTCAAATGTCTCACCAAAATACATAGAAATATACAGCTGTTGCTGCAAAGACATGGGCATCTATGGGCCTTACCTACACCCTTCCTGCAAATCCCACGCTTCTTTCCCTACTGTCTTACCCTCTTTGTGACCCCTTTTCACCACTTTCCTGTCACCCCTTTTCTTTTCTTTCAAAGAAAATAGCGCGGGTGTGCGCTTGTGTTAGAGGAGATCACCGCCAGTCGCATCGTGAGCTCAGCAAACGAGCGCAGACCTGGTTTAAAGTGCTTAAAAGTGCCTTTATGGCACTTTGATTGACAGGTCCTGTACTCAGTTCCAAAGTTTGCTAAGAAAAATAAATTCCCACTGTCAGTCTCGAACCCAGGACCTTGGTAACATTAGTCCGTATGACCTACCACTAAGCCATGCCTGCTTTACAAGAACAAACTGCTAAAATAAATATAACATGTAATAGTAGGAATCAGTATAAAGGTAATATAGGAGATGTACTATCCAAAGCATGTGTGGTAGAGTTTTAATGGCCAAATTACTGGATTCCCATACTAGTTCAGTGTGAGCAGAAACAGCACTGCTACCTGTTAGCTTGCACATAATAATGTAAGGTAATGTACATATGTGAATGTATGTATATCTACACATACATATATATAAATATATATTAATACATATGAAATATAATCGTAGGTCTCACTAGCCATACACACTCACTACAGGAAAAAGTTAACATAATTGCTGCAACCTGAATCTGCAACACAGCCTGACCCCTGTGTGACCTACTTACCCTTCTAACTGCTTACAGGTGGCCTCAACACTTCGATTGACAGGTCCTGTACTCAGTTTGAAAGTTTGCAAAGTAAAAAATTCCCACTGTCAGTCTTGAAACCAGGACCTAGGTAACATTAGTCTGTTTGACCTACCACTAAGCCATGCCTGCTGTGGAAGAGCACACTGCTAAAATAAATATAACATGTAATAGTAGGAATCAGTATAAAGGCAATATAGGAGATGTACTATCCAAAGCATGTTTGGTAGAGTTTTAATGGCCAAATTACTGGATTCCCATACTAGTTCAGTGTGAGCAGAAACAGCCCTGCTACCTGTTAGCTTGTACATAATAATGTAAGGTAATGTACATATGTGAAGGTATGTATATCAACACATACATATATATAAATATATATTAATACATATGAAATATAATCGTAGGTCTCACTAGCCATACACACTCACTACAGGAAACAGTGAAGATATATGCAGCAACCAGAATCTGCAACACAGCCTGGCTCCTGTGAGACCTACTAAGCCCTTTAACTGCTTAAAGGTGCCTCTAGCACTGTGATTGATAGGCCCTATACTCAACCCAAAAGCAGAATATGAGCATACTAGTAGGCCCTACCACAAGACCATTGTAACACTAGTCTGTATGACCTACCACTAAGCCATGACTCTCATACAGGAATATAGTGCTAAATAAGTGGAACATGTAATAGTAGGAATGAAGATAAAGGCAATATAGTATGTCTACTACCCAAAGCATGTCAGGCAGACTTTTATAGTCCCAATTACTGGATTCCCATACTAGAGTAGTGTTAATGGAAACAGCCCTGCTAATTGTTAGCTTGTACCCAATAATGTCAGCTAATGTACATATATGAAAGTATGTATATGTACACAGATATATATATATATATTCATATAGCAATACATATGACATATAGTTGTAGGTGTCAGTATGCATACACACTCACTACAGGGAACAGGCAAGATAAATGCAGCAACCTGAATCTACAACACAGCATGAAGCATGGGAGATGTACTAACCTTCACACTCACAGAACACTGTCAACAGCATACCAGCATGGTCCACGCCCTACAATCTGAAAGGGCAACGCCTATCTCACATACCCTTTTATAGCAGTGTCCTGAAATCACAGTGAGACATGCAATTAGTACACACCCAGCTGCTTGCAATTAGCAAATGCTGCCTTACAATTGGTGCAGAGGCCATCACATGGATCCATGCAGATACCTACAAAAGTATTCAGTACCCACACTCCACTCATGCAATACAGTCATTGCACTAACCGAATGAGAAAGAGAGAAAGAGAGAGAGAGAGACAGACAGAGAGAGAAAACAAAATATACTGACAGCAAGCAGCAAAACAGCAGCAGCAGCAGCAGCAACAGCAGCAAAATACAAGCAGCACGACTGACTCACCAAAAGCTGCCACAAACACAGGTAATGCAAAGTAGCAGGTTAATCCTGTGTATACTGTGACACCTCCAAATGTATCATAGTTCACTATCAATAGGTATGTCCATGAGATAGGTTGTGTGTAGATAGTCATGAAATATAAACATATGTAAAATTGTTGTACATGTGGGCCATAACTAACACTTCCATAGCTTAGAACACAAGGCCAGTTGTGCATATGATGCAGTAGTTCCCAGGGTCAGTAGAGGTTCCTCCTCATTGGTGTGGGACCACTGTGTATGTATGGCACTGTTCAGGTACATATCCTGTAGTATGGCCATGGATTAATATCAGTCTGTCCTGTGGTGCTATGTCCTCCAGGGGTGAATGTAGCACACATCCAGGGATACCATTCCGTAACAGTGATGATATGTGTTCTGCAATGATGAGGGTGGCTCTCACCTGGACATGTGAGAGGATAGGGAGGTTACAGTCATCTGGGATAACTAATAACACGTGTGTAGGACAATGGGTGTACCTGCACCTAAACTGTCTGCAAAATTGTTGGCAATATCTGTGCATTTGGTGAATGTGAAGCATCTTAACACTGCAGACAACAGATGCCTTCCGTCATGTGAATCTGCCCTGTGCTGCAGTAGCCTCCTACTATTGTTATACAATATGCAATGGTTATACAATATAACAATGGTGCAAGAGCACCAGCTGGCAGTGGCCGCGGACGACAACGGGCCCACTCGCGCGCCTCAAGTGCCAGCACCAGCCCCAGCAATGCTGGGTCTGTGCTGTCATCCAGACGCCCCAGGAGACCACGTGCACGTGGCTCTGGACAGTCCCAACAGGGAACTGTGTCCAGTCAACACACCCTGCTTCCGATGACAGTACCCAGTCTGGGTTAGTACTGGATACGGCCCGTAGCACCCCTGCCAGGCACAGGTACCGTGTCCGTGCCCACAGACACTGATTTGGATGACCTGACAGGTGCAGTCTGTGGCTGTCCACAAAACCCTGTACATGGCAGCCATTATGTGGGACTGTGTGCGTGCTTACACACATGCAGAAACCTAACACCTAGGGCAAACACATACACACACACACTGCACCAACAACGGTCCACCCTGTACTGCTGCCCCTCACAAACACACATACACACACATGTCAATTGGTGTTACCAGTGGCGGCTTGGGCATATCTAACCCACACCCTGTGCATATGATGACACTGTGCCACCTCCTGCATACTACAACATCGGTGCAGGTAAAGGTAAACACGTTGCTGATGCACAGGGTGACTATAGATGTGTATAAGTAGTAACATGTTGGTAACTGTTGTGTGTTGCAGTATAAATGTGTGTATATCCCATCAGTCCTGCTGCAGTAACTGTATGAATGTCCTCAATTGTTATCTGCACCCATACTACTTAACAAAGTGTACCTGCTGCACACCATCACATGCTAACATTGACTATGGCAATGTGCATCTTGTGCTGTTATGTAGATTCAGCTACATGTATCTGTTCTGTCACACATGCATTTATACACACCCTGCTACCCACACACATGCACACGCTCACCTGCCATTCCCATTATTTATCACCCTACATGAGTAGCTGTTGATACATGACAGGTACACATTTCAGAAGTGCACTATGTTGTTTACTACTGGCATCCCCTTCTCTACCTGTACTCACAGGGTGCAGGCAACCTCATCAGTTGGAAGATGTAATGTGCATCAGGTACTGTAGTACCCTGATTGCCACAGCAAACATGCTTCCCATACGGAAATGCACACACAGACACATCCCACATCCACACACTCGCCACATTCAGGCTTCAGAACACTATCTAGGTATATTCGGGTACATGTGCATGTTCAAGTAGCATGTAACACTATACTGAGTACTGGCACTTAGTTGTCTGTAGTCATGTTGTCTGTATAGAATAAAAGAAATGTTTTATTATCCTACTCCGTTTTGTGGACATTACTTGAACAAGTGTTACCTTACATGTGTTATCAGTACCAACACCTTCTGTTTTGTAGTTTTGTTTGTATAGGGTGCTATCAACATCACTGCTTGTTAAGGGTAATGACCACCCTGCAGTGCATAGCCCCATGTGGCAAAAGCCACATCCCACCCCATCATTGTGCACACACACTAACCCCACCAACAGTAAACCACATACTTTCCATTTGCAAGGTTCAAACCCACACCTAACTGTGCAATGACAGTAGAAACAGACACATTAGCAGAGTGTGCTATTTGCAGTAGTTGGAGAAACGTATACTAATGCTGTACTTAGAGGGTGCTGACATCATCTGTGTGTAGGAGGAGGGATGTGCACCCTGTAGTGTGTTCTCCCAGTTGGCAAAAGGCAGTTAACCCTCCCAGCATAGTGCACACACATAAACCACACTCATACATTCCCTTTGCAGGATTCAAACCCCCACCTAAGTACGTTATGACACTGAAGAAAGACACATTAGCAGAGCGCGCTATGCAAATTACTGGAGGACTTTACTACAGGTGATATAGTTATACAGTCCTGACATCATCACTATTTCAAAAGAGGGATCTGCATCCTGTACGATACTGTCACGGTTGCTAATAGGGACATTTCCACACACACACATCGATGTGTTGGAGGTTTGCATATGTGGGGGATCCAGAACACCAGTGTGATTAGTATATGGTTTGATTGCAACAATGAGGGATATACTCCCAGTGGTGATTAGTTTTTACTCATGTTTGTAAAGATCAGCTCTAGTATATCTGCCCCTCTTGTGGGAAGGTTGGTTACCTGTTCCATAGCCAAAGAATGTCTGATCAATGGGAATCTTAGAGCTTGGGTATTGTGGCCTGTGTAATGTACACAGTCTATGTTTGGGTAGCTGGCATCACCCAGTATGATGGTGTTTGCAGAGTAATCTAAACTCTCCTGTGTCAGCATGAAGGCTGTGTGGGAGACCTGAGTTTGAGAGGGTGCTGTAAGAGCTCCTCTGTGTCTCTTTCCATGTGGTCCAGGGAGGTACGTCCCAACAGGTAGCTGACTGTGACCCTCCCCTTGCTCTGTCTGGAGTGCACGCCTGTCAACAGCTCATGTCAAGCAAGTGCACACCCCTCATAAATGATGTGGAAGCCTTCAAAGGCCCAAGGCCTGTTGAAACTATGGACCAGACTGCAGATACCTGTATAGAGGCATTCTGTGGACACATTCAGGAATGCATGGATCATGAAGCCACATATGAAAGCATGACCCAATTCTCCAAAGACAGATGTCCTGGGCACGGACACCAGCCATAAACACACTATACAATAGAAGGATGGCGCCACTACATGATACAACAACCTCCCAAAATGTGAAGGCACCACTGATGAGTATTGGAAGACAACTACAGGCACCCATATGATTGTCTAAGGCCATCTTTGAGAGAGGATTCCACAAGCCACTGAGGATAATCACAAGGCTGCCTGTAGTTATGTTAGTAACCTGGGTGGTACTACCCAGATATGCTCAGAGGTAATACAATATGTCACACAAAATATAAAACACACAGACATTGCCATCATCCTAGTGGACAGGTTCAATGCTGCCTTCTCTCCCCACCACACCAAAAGGGAGCATATGTCTCGCATCACAGTGCTTCCCCCCCTGACATCACAGATGCTCAGGTAAGAGATGCCCTTCCCAAAGCAGTAAACACTGCATCAATGGGACCAGACAGTGTCCCAGGCTGTGTCCTACATGAACCACAAGAAGAGCTACACCCAGACATAACACCACTGTTCAATCCCAGCCTTAATACATGATATGTGACCAGAGAGTGGCATACAGCAACAGTGGTCCCTCAACATGCAGGTGGTGCCGTCACGGATCCTGGACACTACTGCCCCATATGTCTGACTAGCTTTGTCTGCAAAGCTATGGCAAGAATCATCAAGAACCTCACATATCTAGATATTGTGGACCTACAGACATGTCACCATACACAGTTTGGCTTTGTCAATGGCAAATCCTGCCTATCAAACCTGTTTGCTTTGTTTGAAACAGTCACCAAGGCCACTGTCAAGGGGTAGGAGGTCCACACAGCCTACCTGGACCTTGCATAAGCCTTGGATACAATACCCCACTTGTGCATTCTAGGAAGCCCACCAGTGTACATATTAACCCCTATGTCACTATGGGTATTGCACAGTGGCTCAAGGGCAGAACACACATGGTAGAATTGCTGGAGCCATGTCAGCCTCCAACCTGGTACAAGTGGTGTCCCACAAGGCAAAGCCCTAGGGGCTGTCATGTTCATTATATATTTGTCATAGGTACAGGCCAACATGGAAGTACTGTGGCTCAGCACGTCACAGGTGACTGCAGACCGAACACCATAATCAACTCAACAGCTAACACACGCATCCTCCAAAAGGGACTCTTGCAAACACACGACTTGTGCCACAGCCATGGCCTCAACATGAATGACAGAAAGAGTATAGTCATCCCTTTGTCAAACAGTAAATGACCACAATGTACCACATATGTGTTAATCCAGTAAGTGCAGACCTAGGAATTATGGACCTTGGGGTACGCAGATTGATAGCATCCTACCATTTGACAACAACATGGACAAAGTGGTTAGGTAAGCATGTGATATGGGCCACATCATCATGGGATCCACATGTAGGCCAGGGAGGACATTGTGCCTTTACTCATCCCTCATCATGCCCATAATTGACTATGATGAACCTGTCGGCATGCACCTTACCAGACACCTGCAGCAACTGGGGCTACCACATATGTACCTCGACAAGGTGATCAAAGTGCTCAAACAGATGCCACATACTGACTGGTTAAAGTAGCAGCAGCTCTACTCAGTGACATACTGCCTCTTCATAGGCAATCTGTGCCTTACATAGAAGGCCAGGTCATACCCTCACGTAATGGCCATGCTGCATCTCAGAATATCCAGATCCCACCAGGATACACGCTGGAAATACATGAACTTCAGGAGTGATATACATAGGACATGGTGGAGGGGCACATTCACAACTCAGAGGCACCCTTCATTCCTGATTATTATCCCAATAGAGGTTAGGCGGACTGACTCAGTGACTATCCTCAAGAGCGATATTAATGACTGGATGTGACATTGTAGGGTTACCCTGGGTATCACTTATGTGTCACTGTGAGAAAGAGGCACAGTATACTAACCTTGGAAAAGGGCATAGCAAGACAGATTCACAATGCATGTTGAAAGGCACGCACATTCTGGCTAGGTGGATACATGCCCTGGGCAGATATCCCTGTACGAACCTATGGACCTATGTCTCTTTTTCACCATTGGCCCTATGTGCTGTCAATCACCAATGTAATCTCAATACTCTGGTAGCATGTGCAAAGGTCAGTTGTCAGTCACCTCTATGGTACAGTTGTGGAATATGTGTGTCATGTAGTAATGTCACAGCTGCCACATGTACACAGTCAACCCTATCCCCTACCCATTGATGTACATCACATGTATGAGATGGAAACACATGGCCAAACTGTAACAACAACATACAAGTCAGTCAGATGCATGGACACATATGACTCAGTCATTGTCCATGCCACCACAGCTGATGTGGGATGTCGCTCACTGGGATACGTGATAGGAACATGGAAGGGATCACTGAGCAAGTGACACAGGCTGGTAGACCCCTGACCTTGGTTGGCATCAGACCCTCACCAGGGATTCCGACAAATTACTGAATGCTAATGAATAAGTGTATCTACAACACCCTAGCTGAATGGTTCTTAGCATGCAGTCACTGCATTGCTATGGAATACTGTCTTACCACTCCCACAACAGGTGAAAACATGCAGCTCCTGTACATTAACAACATGTAGACCTTATGCCCCAGACCAGGTGTGCATCCCTCACTACTAGGCTGATAGCATCTACATCTCACACTGTATATACACATCCCACATGCAGCATCTGCACAGAAGACCACGGTCAAAATGTTACCCTGTGCAAATACCATGTATTCACATGTGGCAGGCATCACACATGGTAACTATTGAAAGTCACAGGTACATATGTGTATTTGGCACACACATACATCATGTGTTCATTGCCATAACCGGTGTAATCAATGTCATGCATTATTGTGAGGGACAACCCACATACATGGGCATTCTGTGTGTGCACAACACACATGGCATGTCTGTAATCAAAAGCCATACATAATTGTGATATCGTTTAGAAATGGGTATATGCATCCTGTAGTGTGTTTTCCCAGTTGCCAAAAGGGATATATCAATCATACACACTTACCCCCCTACACACACACTTGTCATCTGCCGGATTCAAACCCCTACCTAACTATGTTAAGACACTAGAGACGGACGCATTAGCACAGCACGCTATTCGCATTACTGGGGAAAGTCCTTTCCCCTGATATACTTATAGGGTGCTGACATCATCAGAGTTTAGAAAGTGGAATGATCATCCTGTGGTGTGTTTTCCCAGTTGCCAAAAGGGATGTTTCTTTCATACCCACACACTTACCCCTTTACACACACTTGTCATCTGCCGGATTCAAACCCCTACCTAACTATGTTAAGACACTAGAGACGGACGCATTAGCACAGCACGCTATTCGCATTACTGGGGAAAGTCCTTTCCCCTGATATACTTATAGGGTGCTGACATCATCAGAGTTTAGAAAGTGGAATGATCATCCTGTGGTGTGTTTTCCCAGTTGCCAAAAGGGATGTTTCTTTCATACCCACACACTTACCCCCCTTCTCACACACTTGCCACCTGCTGGATTCAAACCCCTACCTAACTATGTTATGACACTAGAGATGGACGCATTAGCACGGCGCGCTATTCGGATTACTGGGAGAATCCTTTGCTCCAATATACTTATAGGGTGCTGACATCATCAGAGTCTAGAAAGTGGAATGATCATCCTGTGGTGTGTTTTCCCAGTTGCCAAAAGGGATGTTTCTTTCATACACACTTACACACCCCCTTCACACACACTTGCCACCTGCTGGATTCAAACCCCTACCTAACTATGTTATGACACTAGAGATGGACGATTAGCACGGCGCTATTCGGATTACTGGGAGAATCCTTTGCTCCAATATACTTATAGGGTGCTGACATCATCAGAGTCTAGAAAGTGGAATGATCATCCTGTGGTGTGTTTTCTCAGTTGCCAAAGGGTTGTTTCTTTCATACACACTTACACCCACACTTTCTTCCCTTCACACACACTTGCCACCTGCTGGATTCAAACCCCTACCTAACTATGTTATGACACTAGAGACGGACGCATTAGCACGACGCGCTATTCGGATTACTGAGAGAATCCTTTTCTCCAATATACTTATAGGGTGCTTACATGATCAGTGTCTAGAAAAGGGGACGACCATCCTCTGGTGTGTTTTCACATTTGCTAGGGGTAACATTTGGACCAAGTGTGTGAGCATGCCCAGTTCAGCCTTCCTGTGGCATGTTGTGTGAAAGATGTCTCATTTATCTAAGTGTGTGAGCATGCCCAGTGTGGGCTTTACATATGTTGAACTCTGCAGCCCATCACATTTGTGGATGAGTGTGACCTTCAACAAATACCTCCAGTTTATGGTTGTGTGTTCTGTGCCATGTTGTGTAGTTACTGTCCGAATGCTTTTGTGTGAACAAAACTGGGAGTATACTGTGCCTGCAGGTTTTGCATGGGATACTTTGCACACAATTGTCAACATCCATTCATACTGACCTAACACTGTAGCACTGTCTAGTGTATTGTTTCAGTACTTTCACTGTGGTGGTCAGTATCCTGGGCTTCAGTCCTATCACTGATTTACATTTCCATAGTGTGCACAACAGGCTGGTTAAGGTCCAGTTGTGCACATCTGCACAAAGGCAGTGCCTCTACAGACCCTGTTAATTGCTGCCCCATAAGCTTAACAAGTGTAGTCTGCAAATCTATGGAGAGGATCATAATTGAGCTCATAAACAATGATATAGGGGACATGCAGACATTGTACCCATCCCATTTTGGCTTGGTCAGGGCAGATCATGCCTTTTGTACTGGGTTGACATCTTCAAATTGGTCACTTAGGCCATTGTTGGGGAAAGGCAGTCCATACAACCTACCTTGTTCTTGCTAACACTTTCAACACAATACCCCACTCAGGTATTGTGGAAAGACCTCACAACTGAAATGTAAACCCATATGTCACAAGATGGGTTGCAAACTGGCTTAAGGACGGGACCCACAGGGTTAGAGTTGCTGGCACTATGTTAGACTCCAGGCTGGTCACAGGTGGTGTCACACAGGGCTCAGTCCTTGGCCACCATTGTTTGTCATGTACTTCCCATGAGAACAGGCCAACATGGGAGGACTTTGGATGACAATGTTAGCAGATGAGTGCACACTGGGCACCATAGTGGACAGTGCATCACACACAGATATCCTTCAGAAGGGACTCACAGTAACTGATAGCTGGTGCCAGGGCCATGGCCTGAAGTCAGAGTGCACAACATGTGTAGACATACCCTTCAGGAAAAGCAAGGTGACCCCAAGCTACCATATTGGTGGCAATCCTCTAAGCACAGAGGAGGTTATCACGGACCTGGGGACCCAGGTTGACAGTCGCCATTCTTCTCAGACTCACATTGCTAAAGTGGCTAGGAAGACCTTCTACATTGCCCACCTGATAAGGATGGGATTCACATCCAGATCTAGTGGGTCATTGTTCCCCTGTACTCTTCAGTTATCAGACCGGTGATCAAGTCAAATGCCCTATTCTGGCTGTATCTCACCCAACATCTGCAGCAATTGGAGACACCCTGACTGTCCCCACCTAAAGGATCAAGGAACCACAACAGCTGTCACATGCTGCCAGATTGAAGACACTCACACTCTATTCACTCACATACCGTCTGCTTAGAGGTGACATGTGCCTGACATGCGAGGCCATGTCCAAACAGAGATTAATGGACATGCTCCACCTCAGACTCAGAAGATCCACCTGAACCACTAGTGCAGGTGACTGACACCTTAGCAGGGATGTATGTTGGACATGTTGTAGGGATGGAGTTATCATTCGGAGACTCCTATGCTGTGGAATACAATCCTGGTCCATTTGAGGCAGAGCACCTTGCTGGCTGTGTTCAAGAGGTATCTTGACCTAATGCTAGTCGGAGAATGTGTTTGTCCATCAACACATTGTAAGCGTTGTTTGACATGTCATATGTCTTGTTTAGTATACTGTGCCTCTGTCTACCTGTGACATAACATTGATACCCAGGGTAAACCTCCCATCTCCCATCCACTCATTAGGATTCCTGTTGAGGGGACTCAACCAGTGTCTTTATGGACAACCTGTAGTGTTAGTTTACTCATGTGTGGGGTGGCCTCTGTGTTTTGGATAATGCAGTACAGCCTGTCCTATATATGTCAGAGCTGGGGTTTATGTCCCTCATGTGCATATCTCCTGCCATTCACATTGTACAAGGTACGGCATGTGCATTGCTGACAGCTTGGACATGGCTTTCTACATCAGGCACAGCTTGTGTCTGGGTGGCCAGCATGGCAGTGTGTGTAACTGCATTCTGTTTAATCAGGCGACACATTACATGTGTTCCAGCTCTTTGATACTCCTGGTGAGGTACTGTTGTGGACTTTACAGTTGCTGAATCTATCTGCTGAGGTACACCACACAGGCGCTGTTGTGGTCATTTGTAATGCTGCTGAAAGATAACTGCAAAACCACAATGACCCCCCTTAGCTAGATGTCATAACCCTCATGATTAGGTTGGTATATGGATTGTTGCTGTTAACCCTACAGCCACATTTTTGTCCAATGCAGGATATCTATCACCTTGTGTCCCCATTCTGGCATTACATGTTAGGAATGTCATGGGTCGACACCTATGTGGGAATTGGTGGTCACTTACTGGATTATCCACAGAGGCTGACTATACTGTTTTCACCATTTAACATGCTGACATGGCTATGGCACCAGCTGTCTGTTTCTATGTGGCCCTTTTATGGGATGCTTGTGTCAGCTGGTGTATCAGATATGTCAGGCGGCTTGTTGTCCTCTACAAACATGTTCCAGCACAGTCCTTACTTGTTGGCCTGTACCTATGGGGCATATATACCAGATGGTGAAGGTCCCAGGACCAAGCTTTGTGGGATGCCTGTTATATGTGGTTTGTAGTCTGACATGGCTGCTGCATGTCTGACCATGTCAGTTCTGTCGTTGGTCTGGTTTGCAAACCCTCCCATGACATTGGGGTGTATATATCAGCTGGTGAGCAAATCTATACGGAACACATAGGGTATTGTACAGAAGGCTTTGCAAGGTCCGGCTACACTGTGTGGACCACATTGCCCTCATCACTGACTTCAAGTACTGTTTCAACTGAGTCACACATGTTTAGGGGTGGGGTCTGCACTTTGTAAACCCACACTGGGTAGGGTCGGGTGTCAATAGATCCACAATATCATTATGTCTGTGGTACATGCTGGTCCTTTCCATAGCTGTGCAGACCAAAACTCTCATGATTCTGTGGTGGTTGTTTTTCCTATCCATTCAGGAGACACCTTTGTTGAGAACACCCACTGTTGTTGTACACTGCTCTTAAGTACGTACCCTGTGGTAAGGGTGACATAATGTCAGGAGGCGGCAGTCTGCTGGGGAAGGTATTGGGCATTAGGGGGTTTGCACTGCACATGTCAGGATGTATGTTGGCCATACCTGTGTGTGTCTGGTATGTTGTTTGTAATATCGGTGTGATCCGGAGCATATCCAGGAATCAACAACATGCTTACTACCATCATTTGCAACAGCCTTGGGGTTATCTGTAGTGTCCTGTACAATCTGTATCATAATGGGTTCATACTAGGCTACCCCCTAGGGCATCTGTAAGCCTGCATGTCCATTTTGTTTGATGGATTCTGGGGAATTGTTTACACCTGTGTCAGTGCTAGTATGATACCAGGGTATAGTGACAAACAGCTCAGAAGCTGACTTCACACTTCTTCGGACTGAGATGGTATCCATTAAGCCCACTGGGCCAGTGGAAACCACAACACACAATGGTGACTCCTGCACAGACACTTTCTACGGACATCTCCGAGTAAGCATGGACCATGCAATCACAAATGAGAATGACACCTTCACCACCAAGGGAAAGTGGCCTGTCTGGTGGACCCCAGCCATAAACAAACTGTATAACAGATGAAGGATACTAATGCAAGACAGAGCTACATCTCCAGAATGTAAGGCAGCTGTGATCAGCAGTAGTAGAAAGCTACATTCTCACATAAAGACACCCAAGTTCAACTTGGGGACATAAATCACCACAGACGATGAAGGTAACCACACTGCTTTCTTCAGTTATGTCTGACGCCTGGGTGGGAACCCTCATATATGCTCAGATTTGGTACACAACAACTTATATCCCAGGGACCTGACAGATATTACTGACACCCTGGCAGACCAGTTCAGTGCAATGTACCCCCTCCCTCACCCCAAGACATGATAGTTATCACAGCTGTATGTAACCTCACTGTCATCCTGGATGTCCATGTGAGAGCCGCAGTCAGCAAAGACAGTACACAGCATCAATGGGACCTGATGGTATCCCCAGTTGCATGCTATGTGAACTACAGATGGAGATAAACCTGTATATGCAGATCCTATTTAACCTTAGCCTTGCTACAGGATCTGTACCTGAACACTGGCGTCAGGCAACAGTGGTCCCACTCCACAAAGGAGATGCCTCCACAGACCCTGGCAGCTACCACCACAGAAGCTTAAACAGCCTTGTCTGCAAAGCTTTGTGAAGGGTCATTATGGAGCTTCCACACAGAGACATTGGTGTCCTACAGACCCTTGATCACACCCAATTCAGCTTTGTACAGTGCAGATCCTGCGCTTTGCACCAAGTTGACTACTTTGAAACTGTCAGTAGAGCCGTTGATGAGGGCTACACAGTCCACACAACCTACCTGCGCTTGGCTAAGGCCTTTGACACAATACCCCACTCAGGCATCATAGACAAGCTCAACAGCTGAGATATAACACCATATGTCACAGCATAGGTTGCAAAATGGCTCAGAAACAGAACCCATAATGTCAACATTGCAGGTGCCTTGTCAGGTTCCAAGCCAGTCACAAGTGGTGTCCCACAAGGTTGTGTCCTGGGACCTCTCTTATTTGGTATTTACTTTTCAGATGTGAAAGCAAACATAGGAGGGTTGTGGCCGACAAAGTTTACAGATGACTGCAACCTGGGCACCATAGTGAATACATCAGCCAGCACACACATCCTACAGACTGCCGTCACACTGACAGATAGCTGGTGCTGGACTCATGGCCTAAAACTGACTGCGACTGATGTGTAGCCATCCCCTTTGGGAGGAACACAGTACCCACAGATCTGTACATAGACAGCAACCCAATGAGTACAGGAAACAAATCAGACAGCTGGGGACACATGTAGATAGTGACATCTCATTTGACACCCATGTTGCCAAAGTTGTTTGACAGACTTTCTATCTTGGCCACCTTATCATGGAGGGTATTCCATCCAGACCATAGGAGGTCATTGTACCACTATACTTCTCCCTTATCAGGCCCATGCTTGAATACAACGCCCCATTTGGTATGTACCTCAACCAGCACTTGCAGCAGCTGGAGAGACCCCACAAGTACCTTACCATGACGATCAGGGATCTACAACACATGTCATATACTTCCAGAATAACTAAAACAAGCTTTTTCAGTGTCATACCACATACGTACAGGTGACCTATGCCTGACATACAAGACCATGTCCGATCAGGATTTGGTAGACATGCTCCACTGCAAGCAATCCACATCCACCAGAAACATGGGAGCTAAAGATTTGAACCTCAGCACATACATGTATAGGACATGCTGAAGGGACAGAGTCATAACTCAGAGGCATCTCACACTCTAGCAGAGTATCCCAGTTCATGTTAGACAGAGTACCTCACTGACTCTCTTCAAGAGACATCTGGACAGCTGCATGTGGACAGGGGCACAGACTGGACAGAGGCATAGTCACATTATTCAATTATGTAAGGTGGTCATAATGTGTCACTACTAAGTCAGAGGCACAATATTTCGTATCTATGCAGTACACATATTACCACTATGAGGGGTGGCAATAGCAATATTCATCAGGGACACCCTCACCTCATGGTTGGTGGCAACACACGATGCATTGTACACCATCCGGGTGCAATTAACCATAGGCAAGACTGCTCTGAAGTTTGTAGCATGTTACAGGCCATCCTCTGAAACTCAGGTACCTCACAGAGCTTTCATGAAAACAGTGGCGGGGATACATGTACCTGCAAACACCATCACACTGGGTGATCCCAACTATCTAAATATAGACTGGGATCAGTACTACAGCCACAACACTCTAGCCCACAGGTTCCTAGAGTTCATACACTCACATGCCATGGAAGAACTAGTCACCATCCCCACAAGAGGAGACAACATAGTAGATCTCATCATCACAAACATGGGCTCACAATGTTCAACACCAGAGGTATACCCATCATTGGTGAGATCAGATCATGACCTACTCTCAGTGGAAGTCCACATCCCACCTCCACCCCAGATAGAAAAGACCACAGTGCAGAACCTCTCAGAAGCCGACTACACACTTCTAATGACTGTTGTGGTCTCTTTCAAAGCCCCAAGCCAGCAGACACCATTACCCAAGCCACTGTATCACTTACAACTGCCTTCTACCAGCACCTTCAAGACTGCATGGATGAGGCAATCCCAAACAAAACACAGACTCGTTGTACCAGAGGCAAGCGTCCAGTGTGGTGGACCTCAGCCATAAACAAGCACTACAACACAAGGAAGGAGGTACTACAAGATAGAGCGGTATCCGTGGAAGGGTAGACACCCCTGCTCAATATAGGTGAAACACTGAGTTCCCCATGAAATCATCCAAGGCTTAATATTGGGAGTAAACCCACTAAGGGCTCACGGGACAACAATGAGGCCTTTTATAGATCGTTACACACCTGGGAGGAAACTCCCAGATATGCTCAGAATAGGCTCAGAATGCTGTAAATATCACTGAACCTACAGACATTGCCAACATACTGGCTGACAGGTTCAGTGCAGATTTCTCCACCCACCCCTCCACCACAACTGGAGAGATATGTATGAAAGAGGATTGTAGACCCCAAACATCTCAAATGCTCAGGTGGGAACTGCTCTATCCAAGGGAAAGGACGCAGCATCCATGGGACCAGATGGTGTCCCTGGTTTTGTGCTCCATGAACTCACTCAAGAATTAAACCCGCAGTCAGGGCAGCTGTATGATCTTAGCCTCAACTCAGGATATGTTCCCAAGGAGTGGCATATGTCAATGGTGGACCCACTTCACATGGGGGAGCGCCCACCGACCACGGAAACTACCATCCCACCAGCTTGACAAGCAGGGGCTGCTAAGCTATGCAGAAGATCATAATGGAAGTCATAGATGAGGACATAGGGACTTGCAGACATTAGATCCAACCCAGTTAGGCTTTGTTGAGGGCAGATCATGCCTTTTAAACTTGGTTGACTGTTTCATAACAGACACCAAGGCCATTGACAAGGGCAAGGCACTCCACACAGCCTACCTTGACCTGGCAAAGGCTTTCAACACAATACCCCACTCGGGTATCATTGAAAACATCACCAGCTTAAATGTGAACCCATACATCACAAGATGGGTTGCAAACCCGACTCGTGACAGAACAGACAGGTTCAGACTTGCTGGTGCCATGTCACACTCCACAACTGTCACAAGTGGTGTCCCACAGGGCTCAGTCCTGGGCCCACTATTGCTCAGCATCTACTTTTCAGAAGTACAAGCAAACACAGCAGGATTATGGCTGACAAAGTTTGAAGATGACTGCAGACTGGGAACCATAGTTGGACACCCATCTGACACAGACATCCTTCAGAAGGGTGTCATAGACACGGATAACTGGTGCCAGAGCCATGGCCTTACATTACACACTAAACAATGCATAGCCATACCCTTTGGGAAGAACAAGGTTACCACTAGTTCCCATGTAGGTGGCAATCCTCTAAGCACACAGGAGGTTATCAGGGACCTGGGCACCCAGGTTGAGAGTAACCTTTTGTTTGACACTCACGTTGCCAGGGTAGTTAGGTAGAACTTCTACATTGCCCACCTCATCATGCAGGGATTTACATCTAGATCCAGGGAGGTCATTGTTCCCCTGTACTCTTCACTCATCGGACCATTGATTGAGTGCAATGCCCCATTCACCATGTATATGACCCGACACCTATGGCAATTGGATGGGCCCACAAATTCCTCGACAGGAGGAGAAAGGGTCTCAAACATATTTCTTATGCTGCCCGACTGGAGGAATTCCAGCTTGATTCCGTGACTTACCGTCTGCTCAGAGGTGACCTGTGCCTGACATCCAAGGCCATGTCCAAACCTGAGTTAATGTACACGCTTCACCTCAAGACCTCTACATCCATCAGAACTACAGTGGCAGGAGATTTAAACCTCAACACAGATATTTATAGGATGTGCTGGGGGGACAGATTCTTCAACCAGAGAGTCCCTATGCTGTGGAACAACATCCTGGTACATGTGAGGCTGAGTACCTCACTGGCTTTGTTCAAGTGAGATCTTAATCAATGGATGGGAGATTGCAGGTATGCCCCAGGGATAACCTCAGTATCACTGCTTGTCAGAGGCCCCAAAAGGGGAAATTTTTAATGGGGGGCCCCCAAATTTAAAACCCCGTCCAAAAGAAAGTGAAAAGGGGGGGGGGGGGGGGGGGGGGGGGGGGGGGGGGGGGGGGGTGGGGGGGGGGGGGGGGGGGGGGGGGGGGGGGGGGGGGGGGGGGGGGGGGGGGGGGGGGGGGGGGGGGGGGGGGGGGGGGGGTTTTTTTTTTTTTTTTTTTTTTTTTTTTTTTTTTTTTTTTTTTTTTTTTTTTTTTTTTTTTTTTTTTTTTTTTTTTTTTTTTTTTTTTTTTTTTTTTTTTTTTTTTTTTTTTTTTTTTTTTTTTTTTTTTTTTTTTTTTTTTTTTTTTTTTTTTTTTTTTTTTCCCGGGGAAGGACCCCCCCCACCCCCCCGGGGGGGGGGGGGAACCCTCTTTTTTGGTTTTTAGGGCTTTTTTTAAATAAATTGGGCCCTTAGGGCCAGAATTTTTTTTGGGGGGGCCTTTTTTTTTGGGGGGGTTTTTTTGAAACCTGTGAAAAACCCCCTTTGTGGGGGAACAAAAAGGCCTGGGGCCAAGGGGGGTTGGTTTTTAAAAGGGTTTTTTCCAGGGTCCCCTTTTGATTTTTTTGGCCGCTTTTAAAACCCGGGTTTTCTTTTTTCCCCCCAAAGCACTGATATGTGCATTCCCTATACTGTGTGCATTTACACTGCACACATCTTGCTGTTTATACCTTTGGCATTGGGTAGCATTACATCTAGGTTCCTATCCCTTGTGATAGCTATGAGGTGGGTTTGTGTTTTTGTGGTTTATGATTGGTGAGGGTGGATGTTAGTCATGGTCCTCAGGTGTGCATATGATACATGGTATTACATTACTTAACACATGGCATTCATGCCTCAGGTGGTGCTGCAGGGCTGCCTCTGTCGGATGCACATACTACACTCCCTGTACATTTGGAAGCAGGTTGTGTCATGTTAGGCATCCCTGTTACTGTATGAGTGAGTCAGAGTGGGTATCGGTCCCAGTGTTCCTACTGACCAAGCATATGTGCTATGCGTTGCCTCTTTGCCAAGGCCAGGGCATACTGGGCACGCCTCCTTCTGCCTACTGGGACAAGGTCAGGTTGTTCCTCCTCCAAGTCACCCCCTGCCTGTGGTGGCCTTGGCAATGGTGGGGGGATGTTTGGCCCAGCCCTGTGCTGGTCCTGCTGCAGTTGTTTCCGCAGGATCATATTATGTAGCATAGCACATATCATGATCATTTGGGTACATGTAGTTGGTGTGTACTGCAAAGCTCCACCAGACATGTCCAGACACCGGAACCGTGACTTGAGCAGCCCAAACACACGCTCTATGATATTACGTGTTTGTGCGTGTGCCTCATTATGGCGTTCCTGTTCGTGTGTGTGCATTTCTGATGGGTGTCATCAGCCACGGCTCGAGTGCATAACCAGCATCCCCACTAGGTGTCCGTGTGGGAAGTCCCCATTGGCAAATGATTGGTAGAGCTCCGCCAGATGCCAGATGTGGGAATCGTGGTAGCTCCCAGGGCAGCCAGCACACACATTCATTATTATGCCCTGGGCATCACACACGACCTGGCAGTTGATGGAGGGGTATCCCTTGCGGTTAATGTAGACTCTACCCCGCTCACCGGCTGGTGCCTTGATGCGTATGCGTGCAGTCTATTGCACTCAGCACCTCAGGGTATCCCGCTATTTGCTGGAAGAGACGCATATTGCTGGACACAACCTCACGGTCACTAGGGACATATATATGATCACTGACATGTGGTGACATGGCATCCAGGAACTGGTGCAGTACCCTGGAGGCTGATGCCTGTGATATCCCCATCATATCGCCAGTTGGTCTCTGAAAGGTACCTGTTGCTAGTATTCTTAGGCCAACACATACCTTGGTTTCCACTGGGATGGGTTCCCCTCTGTTGGTTCTGTGTGTGAGGCGTGGCCTGCACAGCTCAACAATCTGCTGCAGGAGCTCTCTGTCCACTCTATAGCTCTACTATCTCCAGCTCATGTAACCCATGGTAGGTGACCCTAGGCCTGTATACTCTTCTCCTTCTCCTCACTCTGGGTTGTCTGTCATCATCTGCATTATCACCACCCTCGCAATTCGCCTATGTCTGATTATAACAGCTATGGCAGCCCCTAGCATTTCTGCTCTGAGTTCAGCTTTTTCAGGTTTCAACTCTGATAGCTTAGTTTCTGGCAGTATCTCTTGTGAGAAACAGCCTGCACTGCTCTTTGTTGTGTTTTAAGTGCTGGGTTGGGCTTCTAGTCTGCCTGTGTAATTGCCTGCTTCTAATTGTTTCCACCAATTAACTTTAGTAGTATCTTCTGGCAGTTTCCTGTATTTTGGTTGTTTCCTATTTCCTCTCTGTTTCCTGAGGGGAGCAATGTGCACACCGGCTTAAACACGCTCACAGTAACTTAAACGCTGTACACATCCCTACACGGTGTTACACGCACACATCCTTACACGGTGTTAGCTAGGCTGATTCATGCTAAAACGCGCACACCGCTTACACACGCACGCCTCAAGAAACCGTTGTAAACAGTTTGCAACACGCCCTCCCACATGTTGAACCTGCCTTACACTGCGCAAGACACGCCATACGTATTTCAAGAAACTTAGAGTGTAGGGATAGCGTATGCCCTCAATTTCTTGACATTCCCAGTGTTCTGTTGGGACACACCTCCTCCCTGGTGTCTGTCTGTCATCTCTTACCTTACATTGCCCTCCAATCTGGTACATTTCTTTCTATCCTTCCCCCCCATGATGTCACCTACCTCTTACTCTGTTCCTCCCCTTCTCTAACTCTTACACGACTCAGAAAGTGCTCATTACTTATGTGGCAGTGTGATTCAGTATTGTAAGCCTCATTTACATAGGATTGCCTAGTAATGCTTAGTTACATATCTTACACGGAGCTTCCCCCCCTTGACAACCACTAAACGGAGGCCATATTGTTTTTGCTCTGCAAGTCCCTCCATTGACATTTCATGTAATACATAAATCCCACAATTGTGGGCTTATAAGCTTCGGTTTTCAGTTTTAGGTAGCGCACCCGCTTTGCTGGTGTGCTTACAGTTAAACACATAAATCCGTGAAAAAAAAAGTTATATAACTTTTTTGCAACACTTTCATGCCAATGGCCACATATTTGGCCATTGGCATGCTTAATATAACAAATGCACCTTTATTTGGAGCTGACATAGCTCCGTTTTTAATTGCAGAAATGTACTCAGTTGTCAGCTGAGTACATTTCTGCAGCTAACACGTCCGTTACACGGACTGGTTTGGGCTTCGTGGATCGCTCACATACCTCATTTGCATATCTTGGAGCTGCAAATGAGGTATTCAGCATTTCCACGCCCACTCCATGTAAGAGACGTGTTAGCTGTCTCTTACACGGAGATTTGGGCTGTTGCTGAATCAGGAGGCTTACACGGAGGCTTACACTACTCTTGAACTCCGTGTAAGCCTTCCTGAATCTGGCCCATTATGTTCAACAACTATCTTTATAAGCTTTAAGAAAAATTCAGAATGTTCCTCTGAATATAAACCTGAGTTTAAAAGCCAGTATCTAACAGCTAATAATCCACCTTCATGGAGTATGCTCATATACAACGATTGCATATCTAAACTACAAAGAAAGGAATTATTGGGGACCTGCAACTCATCCATACATTTTAGAAGCTCTGTAGAGTTTCTTAAATGTGCTCTTACCAAACTTAAGACAGGTTTTAACTGATTTTCCAAGTATATAGACAGGGGTTCTGTTAACAAACCATGTCCTGATACAATAGGTATCCCAGGTGGATTGGCTGCAGACTTATGTATCTTTGGTAAGATATAAAATCTTTGTGGTTTAGGCTCCTCCACCAATAGCTGCTGTACTAAAGCTTCTGTAATTAAATATTTACTTCCAGCCTCCAACAAGAACTTATCTACTATGTTCTTAAAATCAAAAAGTGGATCTAACTGTACCCTAAAATAAGATCTTCTGTCATCAAGTTGTCTCCTAGCTTTATTCTCATAATCAATTGAATTCCATAACACTATAGACCCACCCTTATCAGCCTTAATTACCACTATTTGGTCATTCTTTGTTAAATTTTCTAAAGTCTGTTTTTCAATTTTACTTAGGTTACCACACGCAGCTAAAAGTTATGAGCCGAGCAAAGCAGACCAGCTTCATCCACTGGCGTCATTAGTGCAATAAGGAAACACACCCCTTCTAGATTTAAATCCCATTCACCTAAAGCGACAGCATCCTTAATTACCACTATTTGGTCATTCTTTGTTAAATTTTCTAAAGCCTGTTTTTCAATTTTACTTAGGTTACCACACGCAGCTAAAAGTTATGAGCAGAGCAAAGCAGACCGGCTTCATCCACTGGCGTCATTAGTGCAATAAGGAAACACACCCCTTCTAGATTTAAATCCCATTCACTTAAAGTGACAACATCCTTTAAAACATTGTGGTGTATACATATATATATATATATATATATATATACATATATATATAATATATATACACATATATATATATATATATATATATATATATATATATATATATATATATATATATATATATATATATATATATATATATATATATATATATATATATATATATATATATATATATATATATATACACACACACACACACATATATATATATGTATATCTATCTATCTATCTATATATATATATATATATATATATATATATGGCAGCTATTATTCTATACACATTATCAACATATATTTCAGTTGTTAACCAGCCAAGTTCATATAATTCAAAGTTTTAGTGCCTTCTAGCTTAGTCACAAGGAAATCTTATCATAATAGTGGGTATCACCAACACTTCTCCTCCTGAAACACTAGATATTTTATGTCACTTGTCTTAGGTCATAGAGCAAAATGGTCTCTGTACAGTTCACTTATCCAGCTAATAAAATTAAGTAAACTAAAAAAAAATGTTTTGAAGTTGCTTAGGAGACACAGATAATTTTGATTTTAGCCACAAGACCCCAGACACATCTAGTGCATTTATCTCACTCTGATTGGAGCTCAGTCATTTTACTGTCCAAATGCCACCTATTATTGCTCCCCTGGTGGACCAGAACCTGAAAAACAGGGCCAAAGCTGTTAATAATCTGCTTGTCCATGGTTACATTCAATGTCATCTGCCAGGCTGGATATGGTTTTTCAAAAGATTTCCCAGATTAGTGACTGCCCCCTAAACTCTAACTGGAGCAGCAACTCAAAATATGTGATGTCCCTTACAGGCCTACTATTCTGAATAGTCCCACAAGAGAATTCAAATGTTCTTAGCCAGACTCAAAAATTGCCGGCTTTTAGAGGATGTTAAGGACTGATAACAGATTCTGATTAAATCTGTTTTGTACTAACTGAAAGCGTCAAGTCATAGAGGAGAAGTCTGGGATAAGAAAAGGCCATTTTATTTATTTATTTTTTTTGTTTAATGGGGAAGTGATTTTGTCTGGTGGGCTTTTTCACTCACTGAATAAGATTAAATATTAAAGATGTACAAACTTAAGATGAATACATTTATAAGTGGAATACCTACAAAGGATGATAATAACAATGTGGTTACATAATTAAAAATATGTATTTTGAAAGTCGGTGCTAGAAAAATTAAGGAGTGAGGAATTAGACTGCTGGAAATTTAGTATAGTGGGAATATTGGCTTCATGATGACTTGCCATTTGCATTTTCACTGTGAGATTTCTGTTATGGTATTTTATTCAAAACCATTTTCATGGAACCAGAGCTAAAGCTTTTTTTTGCAGGAGGTAAACTCCTGTGCTCCCCCCAAGATGAGACACTCCCCATACCTCGTAATTTTAGTGCCATGGTCAGACAATAACAGGGAAAAGGGAGAAGTCACATTTGCTGAAAGTAGTATTCAGCAGAATAGTGTAAGGAAATAGAATAAATATGGGAACAACTGATATTCTTAATGCGGGAAGGGTACCTTGGGCAGGTAAGTAGGACTACAGCTTGTTTCAAAAACAAACAAACAAAATGGAAGCTTATTTAAAATATCACCTTTCGGGAACTGTTTCCCTACCAGCATGAGGCTAAATAATCAGTAAGTCCATGTCATTGTTAGTAAACTGTTGATGAAAAAATAATATGCAAAGGCAGTTCTTAGTACCCTTACTTATGCCATGCGCACAAGTGTGTGTATGTGTATGCGTGTATGTGTGTGTGCATGTGTGTTAGTGTAGGTGTCTGAACATTAAATGAGTGGTTACTGAGGTTTAATGAAGAAAATGTATCAATACTCAAATGAAATTACCATTATTCCTGGTGTACCAATCAGAGCATAATGTTTTTATATAGCAAAGTGTGATAGTTGGGAAGCTGGCATAACAGTTAAGGTGTTTACCTTACAGATAGAATGTGCTGGGTTTGATTCTCACATGGAGTAATTGGCTAGGTGTAAAATGGCCCCTGAGGGAAATTAGCCTAGTAATAATCTATGGAATATAAGGGTGGCCTTTTGATATGGCTTCTGGGGGCGTTGCATGACAGTGTGAATACATGTCACTGAAGTATGTATGACATGTTGTAACAGTGTATTCCATGAATGAAGGTATATGAACAGGAGCTATTACATTTTTGCCCTAGTGATTGACTCTTTACAAATGCATATATATGTTCAGAACATTTCCTTCAGCCTGTCAAAGGAATCTATTGCAGTTTCATTTAGGCTTTTTTGTAAAAGGTCTGATGCACATGGTATGTAAGCTACTAAATGCTTTAGATGTCTTCGTACATACATCCAGTAATGACATAACACATTCTGTCTGAACTAAATACAAAAATAGCAAGCTAATTTTCTTAACTAAAGGCACAAAATAACAGGATTTATTTCTTGGAAAGAAAGAAGTATAAAACAGGTTCATTACTCAACAAGAGCTAATGTGTGTAACACTTCTCAGTGTACCTAAATTAGTTACTAAACAGGGGCACATTTGAATAAGGGTTCCCAGTATCCTTCACTAACTACCATCATTCCTTCATCAGATATCTTGCTTTGTGAGTTTTCTCTTGTGTCATCCCTAATTCTAAAACATTCTTTGGAATACTAATGACATTAAACAAGCAAAAGCCATTCTTTAAAATTTGTAGCTGTCGAGTTGATTGTTCTTAACTTTTGCCAGTAGGAAGTTCTACCTATTTGGCTTTGCTGCTGGTGTTCCTTCCTCTACATTTTAACATTCCAGTAGACAGTAAGTCTGATGCATAGCTGTGTCAAGAGTTCCATGTTTATGAAGCCCAAGGAAGAAACATGGCATTTCAGTCAGTTACTCGGTGATGCACAGTATAAGAAAGTTTTGTAACAACTGCCCTTGGCACTGTTTCAGTGTGGCACTGGTGACTGATTTGTTAGGTTAATACTGAAGGGCTAAAATGAGGAAATATCTTTGCTATTCAAGTTGATTATAATGAATTCTAAACTAACTGTTGGTGATTTATTGATGACTACTTTCATAGTCCATATGGTACATCTCTGAGTTTCAAGAACATCATATAGTATACAAGTGCCATCATGGGTTCATAGGTTAATACTAGGCTGTTGATTTGGAGGACTTTTTAGCAGCCTATCCACAAAATCCCAAATTGTAGGTACCCATTGGCATGACTGATTTATATCTAGTATCCAGGGTGTATTTGCCCATCCATTTGTCCGGGCTATGCTTTAAAGAGGGGCACAGAGATACATGTGCTTTACTTCCAAAGGATGTCTATTCCATAAAAGGAAGATTCATTGGCCTATATATCTATGTCACTAACAGGTCCTATTTATATTTTGGTGGACGTTAAAATCTCTTGAGTGGGTGTTTAGAGTGTTATTTGTTTTGCAGAAGTGCTGGAGGTCCCATAGGATTTGATCCTTTAAGGCTTTGTAGGCTAGACAAAGGTCATCCCTCAAGAGTCTGTCAGAAACAGAAACAAGAGAAATTGCTTTAAGATGTTCTGGGTCATTCAGGAAACTCATACCTTTGATTCTCTTAGTAAGAAAATGCTGCTGTCTCTCACACTGGAAAATATGCTTAGGTGCATTCCAAAGGCCCATTGTACTCTATTGTTGACCTAATGAGGGAGGAGTACAGAAGAATAATATCTTCCTTAGTTCTAGAGGAAATGTACATGATGATTTACTAACAAAAGTGGATACATGATAATGAAAGGATAGTTCATTAGTACTCAAGGTGTCCAAGTCCCTAATAGCTGAGTCAGTTTTCAAAAGGGGTGTTACTTATGTGGTAGATGCATCTGGTTTCCTTGTTTTGCTTAAGGTCACAATGTTGCATTTCTTGGTATTTAGTTTTAGGCTATGGTGCAGGCACCAATTATTGGTGCATGCTAGTCCCTCCTGAAGAATATTAAGTCAAATGGGGAGTTAGTAACAGCTCCAAGTTTGCAGGCATCTGCACACTTGGTTAGCCACAGGTCACTAATGTCAGTCTTCACATCAGAGAAGTCAATACCAAACAAAAGAGGTTCCAGGACTGATCCCTGGGGTACAATACTAGCAAGCATGCTTTTTGATGACAGCATACCTCCTGCACTAATAGACTGGGTTCTGTCAGTTAGCCAGTTTGGTATCCAGTGGGTAGCATATAGGTTTATATTTATTTTGACTAGCTTGTTGATAGTGGGTTTTATTCCTAAAGTTAGCTGTCACTGCATTGGAACGATGCTTCAGGTGATACTGTAGATATCAATTTTTTTTTCTAGGATCAGAAAGGCTTATACAGAGTATCATTTTGTATTTAGGCTTCTAGAATTGAGCAGCATTACCTTTATGCAGTCCTGATTTTGTCTATGTTGGTAGATGGAGGAGTCTGATCTTGACTGAAAAAGGCATGGGGGGGGGGGGGATGTTAAGAGAGTTTTGGTCATTATATGAAATTCTTGAAATGAGAGAGATACAGGCCATTCCTAGCAAAACTGATAGAACAGTTAATCATCTCCTTCTAAGATGACACATATTGGGCATTGCTGGAATGACAATGATAACTAAGCTAGTTGTTTAAGTGAATAGTCATTTGTTTATATTGTAGCATAATTTTTGGGGATGGTAGGATGCTGCTCAAGACTAGTGCCATACCAGTCTTGGACACATATTCAGAGAGATCCATCATGCTTATCTTCATATAACCCATTGATGCATATCTAAACTCATTCACTCTCATGTGCATGACAGCCATATCATATATTTATTTGTTGTGAAGGGATATGAGTGGTCTTGTGGCCTGTCAAATCCTAGCACGTTGCAGGCAGCTCACCATCTTCCTATCCCTGGTGCATTTATGTGTCTGGAACACTTCTGATCCTAATTTTTCCCTACAAAATATACTTCTAGACAGAACTCATTCCATGCCTATGAGATGTATGCATGCTTCTAAATATTGTATATATTGTACTACATACTTTAGTAGTTAGAAATGATTAGAAGTTGTATGAATGATTTACTTTCTTTACTGCTTTCTATGTTATCATTATTTTTCTTCTGCTTTTGCTGTTTGTTTTTGCTATTACTACTTTTGCTGTTATTCACTCCCAGGCTGAGTATGTAAATAGTCTGACTAGCATAAACATAAAAAACAAAGAATAAATAAATAGAGCTGCAAGATTTGTAAGCCCTCATCTAGCGTCATCTGTCTTTACACCAATGAATTTTGGCTCCCACCTTACTGACATCATAAATCAAAGGGCCTCAGTCAAACCAAGATATATTTTGAATAAAAAAATCAGTCACCATGGTTGAATGCCAGCATTAATAAGTTCTACAACAAAATAAAAAAACAACTAATTAGTTCATATAATAAATCAAACTATATCCAGATTGAAGACTTCATCAAACATCAAAACTATGAAAGTCGCCATAAGGAAGATCAAAGGAGAAGTTCATATTAGCATCTGAAGCCAAACATAATAATACATTCTTCTTTAACATGAGATCATTAAGAAATAACTCACACCAATGTTCTGATTTACTTCATAATGATATTACCTATACTGAGCTTATATATATTGCTAAAATATGTGCACATCAATTTAGAGCCAACTTCATATCCGAAAGCCATTGAAGTTTTACAAATTCCTGAGTTTCTTCCTCCTCCCTAGATTATAATTTAATACATTGCAATTGCACTTTCTAAAGTTAATGTCACCTGTATGGGCCAAACAAACTATGTCTTCATTAATTAACAGTGCCAGATATTTGCCTTTTCTAAACCCATCCTAAAACTGCTCAAATTAAGCAGAGCCGCAGGGTATGTTCTTGGGTTGGGAAAATGGCTATCACTATGTCACTCCATACAGGAGGTCCTACCTCGGACCCTAGGAACTATAGATCCATTAATTTAACAAGTCTAATTTTCAAAGCTATGGAACTTATCTCTGCTGTCATAAGCTCTGATATAAGACATGTTGTTACTCTACGTCTACAACAATATAGTTTTGTCAGAGGGACATGATGTCTATTTAGTTTAGTAAACTTCTTTGAAAGTTATTGAGGTTGTAGATAGCAGCAATGCAGTTCATACAGAATGCCTGGATCTGTCCAAGGTCCTTTTGACACTTCCACCTTGCTGGAGTTGTAAACAAACTTAAAGGCCTCAATGTAAAGTCTCAAGTTGTAAGATGGATGACAATCTTGCTGGCAGATAGAACACACATAGATAAAGTAGCAGGTACTACCTCAGAAAGTAAAAGGTTGACTAGTGGTATTTCACAGGGCTTGGTACTGGGGCATGTTCCGTCTACTTTTTAAATGTCTAAACCATTACCCCAGATCACGGCTAGATAAATGTACCAAATACTGCAAGCTAGGTGGTATCATTCACTCAGCATTTGCTACTGTGTCATTACAGCAAGGGCTAAATTCTACATATTGGTGGTGCATTAGAAAATGTGTTAAATTAAATGCAAAGAAGTGAAGCACTGTCTCTTTTGATAAACAAGTCTTGTCAACAGCTTACAGTGTAGATAGCACCCCACTGCAGACTTAATATGGTCGGCAAACATCTTGGTACATTCATAAACCACTCCCTATCCACTGATCACCTTGTAGCAACAGTAGTCAGGAAATCCTTCTATCTAGCCTAATTAGCAACTAAAAGTATCTCATCCATGTCAAAAGACATTATCAGTCCTGTCTATATTCTGCCATGATCACACCAATAACAAAATACAATGTGTCTTTAAGTATGTATCTATCCAAGCACATCATTCAGCTAGAAAGACCACAGAGGTTCCTTAACTAAAAAGATTATGAGACCAAAGACACATCTGAAGTTCTATCCCTGTACTCTGACCCTTATAGACTCCTGCATGTTGAGATATGTCTAGCATGTTCAAATATCTCCTACATCCTGACAAAACAAATGGCTTTACAAACACTTGAAATAAGAACCAAACCTGAGACATAGCTAGGGTGGGTGAAGGGGGCAGGCACTCTGGATGCAAGGCATTATTAGGCGATTTGAATAGCAGATGCCAACTAGTTGCTAGTTGTAGATGGACAGTACCAGCATTCAGAAATGAATGCCAATACTTGTTTTCCAGTCAAGGACTGAAGTACTTTAGCCCTTCATGTTTGGTATAAAGTATAGCAAATTGATTGCTTGCTATAAATGTAGAAACCAGTTTGGTACAGTTTAAAAGGCAGAAAGAACTTTTTTTACCCTTGAGTTCAAGAGGACCTTTTTTCCTTTGTTTTTTTTCTCTTCTAGTTGAGGAGTTGCCAGATCAGGGGACAGCATTAGGCTCCATATTGGGTCTATATCACATTATCGAATTATAACAATGTTGAACGGCTAAAATGTTGAAAGTGCCGTTCATCTAAACTGTTCTTGTGGGGGCTGTGCCCCCCCACCCCCCGCTAATTATATATACCAACTCCGAGATCGCACTACAGTGAGGAAAGGGCAAAACTTCTGATCCTCACTGTACCGCAATCCCACAAAAAGCTTTTCTCTGAATGGCACTTTCGACATTTTAGCCATTCGACATTGTCATAATTCGACAATGTGATAGGAACCCTCCATATTAGCTACCTTTACCTCTTACTTTAACCTCCATCAAACAATAAGTAAAACACACAATGGAGGTGGGAGTCCAAGAGGACCTGTTTTCCTTTCTTTTTTTTTTTTCTCTTCTATCTAAAGTTGAGGAGTGTGCCAGATCAGGGGACAGCATCAGGCTCTATATTAGCTACCTTCACCTCTGACTTTAACCTCCATCAAACAATAAGTGAAACACACAATGGAGGGGGCAGATTTTATTGCTCATCTCTTTTATCTCTGAAATAATTTTCTGTTACATATTAAATAAAAGGATACCTTCACTTTTTTAAAGTAAAACTTGACAACTGTGAAGGTGGGTAAGGTGATTATGTTCCATGGGCTAACTCTGCCTTTCAATGTCTGTAAATCTATGGAAATGGAAGTTAGCCTGCCACAGATGATAGAGCACTACTTCCTGATATTCGATGAATTTGATAATGCTGGGTGGTAGATCTGATGCCTGCTTTCACCTGGTAAGACTATAGTGATCAGATGTAAGACAAACTTAAAATTCCATGAATAAATATCACTAACGACGTCACCTGTACTCAGTGTGATGATAGGAGGTACTGCTAGCCATGCCTGGAGAAGTAGGGCAGTGGGTGTATAACTTATGCCAGCACAGCTAGCTGGGATTTTGTAAATAATTATATTATTTGTATATGAAACTGATTTGTACTGATGCTTGTGGTGAAAATGTATTTGTGAGGTTTGCTTGTGTTAAAATATATCAACAGTGTGCCATGCTGGAAGGAAAAGAAATGTACATGAATTATTGTAACTGAATTCTATACATTGTAACAGCATATACTGGAAGGGAAGAGGTTAATTCACCTGACTTTGGAAAAAATATTCTTGAAATTAAATTACTTTATGGGTTAAACCATAAAGATGTTATCCCACAGTTTTAAAGGGAGGCAGCAACGTAATGTCTGTACTAGAGAACAGGTTGTAGCTTGTGTAGGAAGTGTGGAATGGTCTTATGGTTTTATGACTTCCATCAGCTGTACCACATTTGAGCAATGCTCTATCTCTGTGTATGGTAATACGTAGGTGCTAAACCCTGACAGTTTCTGGCAGTGAGGGCTGTATTGGAAAGCAGAAGTCAGATGACCAGATGTATGTAATGTCATTCTGTACAGAAATAATGTTTTAATATTAGAGGAGACTGAAGTCTCAGCAGCATTATGCATTCTGTTGTGGATCTGATGACAAGGACCACTCATGCATCTTGCCTTGCTCTATACTGTAAGTAGGAACAGTAATTCTTTTAGTTAATCAGAAATAGATACTGAGACTATCTAAATATTGTTTTTCTATAACTGTGTGAAACTTTCCATTGGTGTTATTTTTAATAATTCCTGTGACTGAAACTCTGGCGCTTTCTGTAAATAGATATGTAGTATCTTCATGTTCTTTTATTATTTGTTATTAAACATATTTAAACTTTTCATTGTTGCTGGTCCTTTTTAGAAAATATATACGTTTTGAGAGTATTTGCACATATTTATTTGTTGATAACTCTGGCCACTTCTGAAAGCCTGGCTGTTTGGTCAACATTACGATTTGTATAAATATTAATTTCACTCAGTATAATTGTATACCCTTTCAAGAGCCTTATAGTCACTGCATGATGGCAATGAATCTATCTTATAATCTGGGCAAAGTTGGTAGAGCAGGTAATCTGTGTCATCCTTTCCCAGTTGTGTGTGTGTGTGTGTGTGTGTGTGTGTGTGTGTGTGTGTGTGTGTGTGTGTGTGTGTGTGTGTGTGAAAATTAAATCTCAAAGAGTGTGTGTATCAGCTACTTGGAGCAGGGACATCAAGCACTGATTTTACAGAGAGGGTGATGGAGGACTTGGCTTGGACACTTGGCTGAGGACCTAGCCCTACAGCTGTGTCAGTAGGGAGTCTTACTGGGGACCTGGAGGGAAAAGATAGAAAAACTCAGACCTTGGGCTGAGTGTGTGTTTTTAAGGGAAATTGTGCTTGATGGAGAGAGGTCTGCATCTGGAAATACTGAGTATATCCATTTGTATTTGAAGCGAACTTCCCTCATCAGTGTCAGTAGTGAGAATTCAGACTCCTTGATTACTGGTCCAGAGTGGGGATGTCACATTCAGCATACTGATTTCCATATAATACAAACAGATCTGACAATTTTTCTCAGTGGCCAATGTGGAATGATGATATTGATTACATATTTTAGTTGACACTGTGTCAGTATGTTATTTTACCCTGTGGAAACCGTGACCTGTTAATTATTATATGTAACTGCTGGCAACATAAGCTATCTTGTCCACTAGTGGTGGTACATGGCACTTTGCTTCTGGATCTTGTTCCTTTCTTTAACTGTTTTGGACAGAATATAGTTTGAAAGACATAGTGCTTACACATTTATTTGTGATTTGCCTGCATTACAAAAATACATTGATTTAAACACTATATATGCATATAATTTCTGTTTCTTTTATATGTGCAGTGTATTTAGACAAGTGATCTGAAATAAACATAAGAGATGTACCATTTGGCAAGTGGTAACTCTAGTGGTATAAACTGTAAAAGTTAAATTCAGTAAATTTATATTCCTAAGAAATGTTTTACAAATGTCAGCTCTACTGTGAGAGTGCAGATATGCAAGCCATTTTATCACATTGTATGTAGATTTTTTTCTTTTCCTGTAGTTTGTGTCTATCGAGTTAGTATATATAAGTAAGGGGTTGTGGAAGTGAAGTACATAGTAGGTACTAAAACACTTTTTAAATCCATGTTCCTCCCACAGTTTTGATGGTGCATTGCTCTATAAGATTGTCTCATCCACTGTCCTGGTGGCAGGCAAGATTTGCTGATTCATAGTAAATCCTTTTGTGACAATGTGAGGTATTGCCAGCTATGCCAGAAGTAGGACAGTGGATGTGTAACATATGCTGGCACAGCTAGCTGGAATTTTATAAATAATTTTATATCATTTGTATATCAACCCAGCCACTGGGGATGCACAAGCCAGTGCATTTGTTTGTGCCCGTCCCAAGCCCGGATAAATGGGGAGGGTTGCATCAGGAAGGGCATCTGGCGTAAAACTTCGCCAAAACTTTTCATACAGTCACCAGTTACTATTTACATACCGGATCGGTCGAGGCCCGGGTTAACAACGACCGCCACCAGTACTGTTAGCCAACAGGGTGCTGGTGGAAATTGGGCTACTGTTGGCCGAAGGAGGAGAAGAGGTGGAAGGCATGGCCAAAGGCATGAAGAGAGGAGAAAGTCTAGGACTGTGGTAGTGAGGGTCGGAACTTTGAATGTTGGTAGTATGACTGGTATAGGGAGAGAGCTAGATGATATGATGGACAGAAGGAAGGTTGGTATATTGTGTGTGCAAGAGACCAGATGGAAGGGGAGTAAGGCTAGGTGTATCGGCGGTGGGCTCAAATTGTTTTATCATGGTGTGGATGGGAGGAGAAATGGCATAGGAGTTATTCTGAAGGAACAGTATGCGAAAAGTGTTTTGGAGGTGAAAAAAGTGTCTGATAGAGTGATGTTTATGAAGATGGAAATTGATGGTGTAATGATGAATGTTGTTAGTGCATATGCTCCACAAGTTGGGTGTGCAATGGATGAGAAAGAACAGTTTTGGAGTGAATTTGATGACGTGGTGATGACTGTACCTAAGGGTGAGAGAGTGGTGATTGGAGCAGATTTCAATGGGCATGTTGGTGAAGGGAACAGAGGGGATGAGGAAGTGATGGGTAGGTATGGTGTTAAACAAAGGAATACAGAAGGTCAGATGGTAGTGGATTTTGTGAAAAGGATGGACATGGCTGTGATGAGTATGTATTTTAACAAGAGGGAGGAGCATAGGGTGACATACAAGAGTAGAGGAAGATGCACACAGGTGGATTATATCTTATGTAAGAGGGCCAGTTTGAAGGAGAATGGAGGCTGTAAAGTGGTGACCGGAGAAAGTGTAGTTAGGCAGCATAGGATGGTCATTTGTAGGATGACGTTGGTGATCAAGAAGAGGAGGAGGAGTGTGAGGGCAGCACCAAGGATCAAATGGTGGAAATTGAAAAAGGGTAATTGTGAGGTGGAGTTCAGGGATGAGTTAAGGCAGGCACTGGGTGGCAGTGAAGAGTTACCAAATAGCTGGGTAACTACAGCAGAGCTAGTAAGGGAGATGGCTAGAAAGGTGCTTGGTATCACATCTGGACAGAGGAAGGATGACAAGGAGACATGGTGGTGAAATGAGGAAGTACAGGAGAGTATACAGAGAAAGAGGTTGGCAAAGAAGTAGTGGGGTTGTCAGAGAGATGAAGAAAGTAGACAGGAGTATAAGGAGATGAGGTGCATGGCAAAGAGAGAGGTGGCGAAGGCTAAGGATAAGGCATATGAAGAGTTGTATGAAAGGTTGGACACTAAGGAGGGAGAAAAGGACCTGTACCGATTGGCTAGACAGAGGGACCGAGCTAGGAAAGATGTGCAACAGGTAAAGGTGATAAAGGATAATGAGGGAAACATACTCACAAGTGAGGAGAGTGTGTTGAGGAGATGGAAAGAGTACTTTGAGGGGTTGATGAATGAAGAGAATGAGAGGGAGAGAAGGTTGGATGATGTAGGGATAGTGAATCATGAAGTGCAATGGATTAGCAAGGAAGAAGTAAGGATAGCTATGACAAGAATGAAGAATGGAAAGGCTGTTGGCCCAGATGACATAGCTGTGGAAGCATGGAGGTGTTTAGGTGAAATGGCAGTGGAGTTTTTAACCAGATTGTTTAATGAAATCTTGGAAAGTGAGAGGATGCCTGAGGAATGGAGAAAAAGTGTTTTGGTACCAATTTTTAAGAATAAGGGTGATGTGCAGAACTGTAGTAACTACAGAGGGATTAAACTGATCAGTCACAGCATGAAGTTATGGGTAGGAATAGTGGAAGCTAGGTTAAGAAGGGAGGTAATGATTAGTGATCAGCAGTATGGTTTCATGCCGGGAAAGAGCACTACAGATGTGATCTTTGCTCTGAGAGTGTTGATGGAGAAGTACAGAGAATGTCAGAAGGAGTTGCATTGTGTGTTTGTAGACTTCAAGAAACCATATGACAGGGTGCCTAGAGAGGAGTTGTGGTATTGTATGAGGAAGTCAGGAGTGTCAGAAAAGTATGTAAGAGTGGTACAGGATATGTACGAGGGTAGTGTGACAGTGGTGAGGTCTGCGGTGGGAGTGACGGATGCGTTTAAGGTGGAGGTGGGGTTACATCAAGGATCAGCTTTGAGCCCTTTCTTATTTGCAATTGTCATGGACAGGTTGACAGACGAGATCAGACAGGAGTCCCCGTGGACTATGATGTTTGCAGATGACATTGTGATCTGTAGTGAGAGTAGGGAACAGGTGGAGGAGACCCTGGAGAGATGGAGATATGCTCTAGAGAAAAGAGGAATAAAGGTCAGTAGGACTAAGAAAGAATATATGTGTGTGAATGAGAGGGAGGATAGAGGAATGGTGAGGATGCAAGGAGTAGAGGTGGCGAAGGTGGATGAGTTTAAATACTTGGGGTCAATAGTTCAGAGTAACTGTGAGTGTGGAAGAGAGGTGAAGAAGAGAGTACAGGCAGGATAAAGTGGGTGGAGAAGAGTGTCAGGAGTGATTTTTGACAGACGAGTACCTGTAAGAGTGAAATGGAAGGTCTACAAGAGGGTAGTGAGACCAGCTATTTATATGGGTTGGAGACAGTGGCATTAACAAAAAGGCAGGAGTTTGAGTTGGATGTGGCAGAATTAAAGATGTTAAGATTTGCACTCGGTGTGACAAGGGTGGACAGGATTAGGAATAAGTATATTAGAGGGTCAGCCCAGGTTGGAAGGTTTGGAGACAAAGCCAGAGAGGCAGAATTACGTTGGTTTGGACACGTGCTGAGGAGGAATGCTGAGTATGTTGGGAAAAAGATGCTAGGGATGAAGCTACCAGGTAACAGGAAAAGAGGAAGGCCTAAGATAAGGTTTATGGATGTGGTGAGAGAGGACATGCAGATGGTTGGTGTGACAGAGCAAGATGCAGAGGACAGGAAGAAATGGAAACAGGTGATCTGCTGTGGCGATCCCTAGCGGGAACAGCCGAAGGAAGATGATGATGATGATGATGATGATGTATATCAAAGTGATTTGTACAGATGCTTGTTCTGAAAATGTATTTGTGAGGTTTGTTGTGTTGAAAATGTATTAACAGTGGGTCCTGGTGGACAGAAAAGAAATATAAATGCATGTAGTAACTGATTAAATGTATGCATAGTAACTGTTGAAATTAATATATTGTAACAGAGGATACTGGAAGAAAAGAGGTTAATCACTGTCCAGTTGCAGCTAACTTTGAAAAATGTTCTGAAATTAAATTACTGGGCCTAGGCCATAAAGATTTTTTCTCACAGTTTTAAATGAAGCCAGAGAAGATGCAATGTCTGTAAGAAGTATGGATTGTTAGTCTCTGTAGGAAGAGCAGAAGTGTTAAAAATTGTTTTACACCTTCCAGATGTTGCAGTAAACTTTAGCAAAGCTCAAGATATGTATTATAATGCATATGTGCTAAATCCTGGCAGCTTCTAGCCATGGGGGTAGCATGGGAAACAGAAGTCAGATGACCAGATATATGTGATATTCTGTAATCCATCACTAAAATGATGTTTTAATAGTAGGTGAGACTGAAGTCTAAGAACACTCTGTTTTTGGAACCTGACAAAGAAGGACCCCTCACCTACTTCATCTTGCCTTGCTCTGGTAAATGAACCAGGGAATAATAATTCTATACACCAGTGAGGAAAACATAGTGAGATTAGTTAAGTACTGTTTTTCTGTATCTGTGTGAATCTTAATATTTCATGTAATTGAAACTGTGGTGTTTACTATAAATAGATATTTAGTATTTCCATTTATTTTAGTATTTATTATTAAATATATTTAATATTTTCATTTGGCTGGTCTTTCAGAGAATTTTAACCTTTGCGAGTACTTATATCTATTTGGTCACTCTGTGGCCACTCCTGAAAGCCTTGACCAAACACTATAATTTGTATTAATACTAATTTCACTCAGTATAAGTGGCTACCCTTGCAAGAGCCTTAGAGTGAGTAGCTGGCTTTGGAGTGCCTGGTGGCAGTGCAACTACATTATAGTCTGGGCAGAAGGGGGCATAGTTAATAAAACTAACAGCCTTTCCCAGGTGTGTGTGTGTGTCTGTGTTTGTGTGTGTGTGTGTGTGTGTGTGTGTGTGTGTGTGTGTGTGTGTGTGTGTGTGTGTGCGTGTGTGTGTGTGTGTGTATGTATGAAAATCAAATTTCAAAGAGTGTGTGTGTCAACTACTTGGAGCAGGGACACAAAGCAATAGTTTCACCGAGAGAGTGGTATAGAACTTGGCTTGGACACTTGGCTAAGGATTCATCTCTATCAGTGTGCCTGTAATTGGTTGATATTGGGGATTTGGAGAGAAAAGGAGAAAAACAGCCCCCAGACTTAGTGTGTTCCCTTTGTGCTTTTAAGGGAAATTGTGCTTGCTGCAGAGGGCTGTGTCTGGAAATACTGGGTTTATTCATTTTTGTTCCAAGTGAACGTCACTCACTAGTGTTAGTGGTGAGGATTCAGGGTCCTTGATTACTGGCCCAGAGAAGTGATGTCACATCTTTTATAAGGTTAAGGCTAAGAAAGTGAAATAAACTTGCATGCTTGGAGTTAATGTGCAACATGTATTTTATTTTGAGGCAAGAGATAATGCAGGTTTACTTGTGTTATGAATGGAAATTTCTTATCTGAGTGGAATCTATCTACCTATTGAGTCTAGAGGCCAAATGAGTCATTTCATTCAAATTATTTATTTTTTAAATTTATTTTCCTTTCTTAATGATTATTTTTCAGCTTGCATAAACAAAAGAGTCCAATCAATGTTTTTCTAATTTTTAATAATAAGAGGTGTCATTTACCTTTTCACTGTCATTATCTTTTAGACTGTACTGAGACCAAATTTGGCATGTAGTCTAAAACATTTGAAATTTCATTTGTAAAATTTGGGTCATTGCCTTTTATAAATGTTGGTTTGACATGAAATATTTGTAGTTAATCTGATATTTGAAATGTAAAATCATTTCAAGACACAGTGCAGTGCCAGCACCCTGTAATGTAGGTAGGGATCTCACATCTAGGGCAGTAACAGGATGCTTTGACATCATTTCTGTGAAACAGCTTTGACAGGTGTACACAAATGATGCTACTTGCAGAGGCAGTCTGTCATGTCATTTAAATGCACGATGCTATCAGACTCAGAAATTATGCCATCAACATCATCATCAAACTTTAAATAACTTAAAGTTGTTTAAAAAATTATCAAGAGCCTTTTCCCCAAGGCCACTTTCAATATAACATCCATGTATTTTGCAAGAGGCTGCATTTTGGAGCTACGTGCCAAACAATTGGACTTAGGGGGGAGTCATTGACATTTGCAGGAAAAATCTAGGAGGGAAGTTGGGAATATTTTTAAATATAGGGTGTCTTCCATTTGGTTAGGAATACTTAGTATTTGAAATTTACATATCATTTTCTTATTTTTTGTTTGAAGTTTTAACATTTGATGACACATACAATTTACACAATGTCTCATACTATAATTGGTTGATACCATATCACATGATGATGAGGTATGGTATGCTTATACTATGTACTGAGTTACAAATTAAATTTTGATGATGTCCTTATTAATATAGACAAAAGTGCTAAACCGAGTTTCTGGATGTTTCATTGAAGAACTATTTTTTGATTCCAGTTGAAGTTTTTGAATTTTATTCTGTGCTAAGTGCAGGTTATAGAAGATAGAGTTGAAGTAGTCAATAGCAGTATCAAGAGGGAGGGTTTTTAGGTCTTGCCAGTCCATTTGTTTGAATAGGGTTGAGAAGGTTATGGGGTTAAAGTTACTAAGATTACAAGTTAGAATGTATTGGTGCTGGTGAGGAGAAGAGTTGCTAGCATGATGAATAAAGGCTGGGAGGTGCTCACTAATAGTATCAGGAATTGTTCCAGAATTAGTTATTTTATTTGGATCAGAGACTAGGATCCAGTCAATAGAGGATCCTGGGGAGTAAGTTTTGTTGGGTCGGGTTATATGCTGAATTGTTTGAGTGAAGTTGTACAGGTTGATGACTTGGGAGGGAGAGAGACAGTTGATTTTGTTCCAGTCGATATTTACATCACCTAAGATGTATGTTTCGTAGTTAACTTTAGTAGATGCCCATTGCAGAATGTCTTCAAGGATAGGGATATTGTTCCCAGAAGAGAAATATAGGGCAATAATACCGATATTTTTATGACTATTTAGTTTCAGTAATCCAGCTGTAAGTTGAGTATTTATGAACTGAGGAACTGGAGTTTGGAGGGGAATTAAAGTAAGTGATTTGGAGTAGGTTATGGCAGAGCCACCACCTTTTTTATTTGGTCGGTCATTTCTAAGAATGTGGTATCCTCGGGGAAGGATCTCTGAATCAGAGATATGGGGTTTAAGCCAAGTCTCAGAAATTTCTAGGATGTCTGGTTGGTTATGGGTTAGCCAAGCCTGGAAAAGGTGGACTTTGTTATTGAGACTCTGGGAGTTCATGGTGAAGATTTTCAGGGTGTTTGGGAGGGGGGAAGCTGGGGATGGGTAATTATTGTTAGCAGAGAGAATGGGACCAGGATTAGGATGGATATCTCCAGCTAAGAATATGTTGTTGAATGGAAAAGACTTAAGACATTTAGGTTTACAGATTGAGAGTTTAGTTGGATGTAAGGTTATTTTATGTGTAAATGTATTAGCAATAGTGGAGAAGATTTTATAGTGGAACAAGTAGAGTTGATTGGGCAGAATGAGATAAGAGGAGATAAAATGGAAATGAGAGTAAGATTTAGGAAGAAGGAAGTTTTCCGTGGATGTTATTTTTGTTGGTGGGACTGGTCAAGCAAAGGAAGAGTATGAGCTGATATAGCATGAAGGAATCAGAAAGAGAAGGAGGAAGCAAGGAACTATGAGTTGCTGGAGGATTGAGGAAAGAATGATTATGCAAAGGGAGAAAGATAGGAATTTCAGTTGAAGGAAATGAAGGAGGAGAGAGTCTGAGAGAACAATCAGTGAGCAGCAGGCTACTGCAATTCACCTTACTGGTAGGTAAGGGTGAGTGTAGTTTGAGATAATCTGAGGTGGTGATAGACGAGGGGGTAGCAGAGGGCAGAATGCTAAGGAGTGCAGCAGGTAGACTACGAGGTATATAGGCAGTCTAGTACAACAGAGCTGTAGTTGGGAATGATACAAGGAGACAAAGAAGGGTAAAAGTGTAAAACAAGACTAGTAGAGGGAGCTGCCTAGAGGGGAAAAATGTGTAGGAGCTATGCTGGGGGTGGGAGAGAGATAGAGATCAGAGATAGCTATTATGGAGGGAGATGAAGGGGCAATATACAGTTACAGGTGGCTATGCAAGGCCAAAAGAACGTGTTTATGCAGGGCTAGAGAGGGGTAAAATATAGGTAAAGAGGTAAAAATTAATTCACAACCAAACCTGTAAATACCTTCAGAAATACAATATTCTAGCTAGATATCGACATGGATTCTGATCAAACAGAAACACCATTGTTGCTCTGTAGGGTCTGCCTGTTAGACATAATCCAAATCAATGGTAAGGGCAATCTCAAAAACACTGTTTTCATTGAGCAGACCAATGTTTTTGAACTAGTTAATAATAATCTAATTAAATCATCCCTCATCCTGCTTAAATTTAATGCATAAGAAACTGATGAGTTTTCTGTCCTTACTTATCATACTTCATTCTGAAAATTAGTATGCCGTTATCGTTCTCTGCCGTATTGGCTTGGTGCATTCTTCAACGTCCATTTTTGTTTTTCCTACTACTCTCCTTCCTCATCAAACCCTTCTCCTCTGATCTTCCTGCAGTTCTAATAATCCTTTACGATGATTTTATGGATATTTTATCATTTCCCCCCATCTGCCATCAAAAGTAATGTGGAGTCAGATATTAAAAAAGAAATCTGTCACTATGGTTTGTTAACAAAGGCACATTATTCAACACCACCTAGTAAAGCAAAACACATGTTTAATTCCAAATTTAGATTCATATTCTTATTTAGTGATTGCATTATCAAAAGTCCTAGTGAAGGCAACTTGAAACAGTTTACTATTTAAAAAATTGACATTTAGTTAGTCTGGTCACTCATATTGCAATAACATCCTGTATAAATCAAAACTAAAATTAAGAACTTCTCTTTCTGGCTTGGATGATCTCTTACTTTACCCCCCCCCCACCCCCCCAGAGGGAAGGAGTATAATATGCAAGGCTATTGTATCATCTTCATATGAGTGTATCTCATTACTATTGCTTCAGCCTTTTAAGAAAAAATGCTCACAATGTACCACAAACTGAATTTGCACAGTCATCATCCTAAACTCTAGGAGATAGCATCATTGCTGTTTCCAAGAAAGTAAAATGGCTCTATATAAAAAGAAAAAGACATGTCCTTCCTGTTCAGACTTCCTAAACTTTACTTCAACTCCTTCTTGCCAGGAAATGAATCGCCCATATCGTTTCAGATTTATGTAAAGGATATCAATGTTCTCCAATGCTTGCATGATAAACTGCTTAAAAGGGACCAAGCCCAGTTTCTTGCAGAATTTGTACCAGAACCTGTCAGAAACTTGGAATGCATGGCTAGGCTTAAAAAGACCCTTGCGGTTGTTAGCCTAGTAAACACCTATAAAACTATGAATCAAAGGTCCCCTACTAGCCTGCTTAGAAGTCTTCTGGTCATTAAGAATGTCTATTATTTACTTCATCAGCACCTTGTAGAAATGTTTAACTGCTTTTGCTTCAGTCAGCTGATGCAACTTCCCTTTAGCTGTTTTTTGTACATCTGAGTTCTACCCCATCTGAACTTCTCTGAATTAATAAATTCTACACCACCCTGTATTTTGTACCCACAACTACTTATCCTGTTTGCACATTTGTTCCACTGATATCACACTTGTACAAAAGTGCCTGTAATGTTCCTACCAAATCATCTATTTAATTCTTTTTGTGTATGTTTTCCTGAGTGTAATTGAATTTTAATATGCTAATTGATCACATACCTGTGTACTCTTCCATATCTAGTTTATTTTTAATATTAAACATTTGCATGTCTTAACCTGAAATTTGATAAGATGCTGTACATTTTGTTTATTGCATCTAGACAGTCTCTAAAATCAGAACATTTTGGATTATAGTATTATCCCATTTAAATAATCCATCCATCCACAACACCTTTTTCCCCATTTTTGCTCATAAGGTTGGGGTATCACTACAACACTGACAATCCTCTAAAGCTACAGTCCACACCACCAGGTGGCTAGCCCTTCTGTGGCATCCTGGTTAATTAATTATAAATAAATAAATAATTCAGTAATATTTATCCAGACACATACTATATATATGAAGACGTGTGCAGTCCTAAATGGATTTCATTCTTCAACACAGATTGTTCACTTTAAGAAATTCACAGGTGTTAGCACAGTCTGCCTCCAATTCACATTCTTCAGAGACTGCAGTTGACATTTGTTCATTCATCATATCCTTCCCACTGAACATTTTAAACTACAGCTTTTATAGTAAGAGATAAACCTGAATCTAAAAGCAGCTTTGCACAGAAATAGCTACAATGATATCACAGGATTTTGCTGCAGCTACTACAAATATATGAGCATATGTCTTTAGAATGGATACCATAGTGCCACAGTCAGAATGCTATGCTTATGTGTACCTTTTCATTGTCCAACAGTACAAAACAGTGATAGGAAATGATGCAACAGTACAGAGAACATAGTTAAGCATCTTAAACAAAATGTATTATACAATGACAGGTCATTACCATTCAAAAAATGCATGCTGATTAGTCAGCTCAACCAGCGTGTGCATTGTAAATCAAGCCTATACCAATAAAAAAAAGTCCAGTTGCCAGGACTTTCTTCTATTAATATATGCTATGGCTTTCCAGTTTTCTTGAGCTAAGAGGTTGAGAGGTACGTACTGAGGGCAGAGAGAAAATACAAGGAAAATGAGGTATGTTATGGAAAACTAAAGAAATTTACCTGATTTTCCTTGTATTTCTGCCCTGTCTCTCTCTTACCTGTCTGAATTTCAAACTTTAATTAAATAAAAAAAAAAAAAAAAAAGAAGTAGGGGAGATCTTCCTTTCTCCATTGCTTCCTTTCCAAAGCACTGATGTACTGCATAAGTGTGGGAATGTAAGTCCCATACGCATGTGCAATACGTCAAGAAAGCAGCAGGTAGAGATAGAATGTGGAAGAACACTACGGCACCCTTATACAAAGGCATTATTTAAGAAAAGTAAGTCATTTCTTTCTTAAATAATGTCATTGTATAATAGCAATATCCAACTCCTGGGTGTGATATTGAAGATTCAGCCATGGTTGCCATTGTTTAATCACTCGGCTTTGCCCCCATGATGAAACCACACAACCATGGGTAAATCTTCAATATACTGCACCCAGTTCATGTTTATTGCTGTAATACAATTTGGAAATGTATCCAAAGGGATATATTATACTGATTTTTTTTTATTTTTGTTGCTGTTATTCTAATAGACATACAGCTGCCAAATCTTAAACAGCTACAGTCTTTAGTCTTTACAGGCTTTAACCTGGGTGCCTCATTGTTCAGTAGCACTCTGTATTGTTTATTTATTTATTACATTTTATTAATCAGGTAAGTGGACTGATCAAACGACCCTTCTCAGGCACAACCTGGGACAACTGGGCAGAAGCTGCAGTTCTAAATATTACTGTACATATTACAGTAACTATCACAAGAAAGTATGAACAAAGGAAATGGCATGATTACATAATAGTTTGAAACAATATTTACAATGAGAATTTGATGAAAGACTATTACAATGAGAAGAATGAGGGGCTTAGCAATGGTTGAAGAAGCAATAACTATGATACAGTTATTCATTTAACAAATTCACATTTAGACAAGTGTATGCATATGTATCTATAATTAATATGAAAAATAAATTCAGCAAATGAATGCACACCTGTTCTAGTCTTATAAGTGTCTGGTGTCCTAAAATATTTCATGAAGCATGACATGGTGCCATAACAGGACAAAATCAAAAATGAAACACTGCCAAACCACAAGGGAATTGAAAAAGATTCAGACCGATTGAGAACTCTGGCAGAAAGAACACAAGCAATGATTTTGCCAACATGTTGGCATTCTACTGACACAGATCAGTTGGCAACCAGTATCAAAGAAGAAAAAGAGAAAAATGACATTAGAAATGACAAAATTCAGTCCACCAGAGCCATTTGACTTTATATATTGTCAACATATCCAACATGGAAGCAAATGTTTGCACACTGCATCATCATCATCATCATCAATATCATCATGAACCATTTTTTCCATTTTCTTTCAGGAGGTCAGGGTGTCACTTCAACTGTTGCCATCTCTCTCTCTCTGTCTCTCTTTTTCTTGATTCGATGCCACTCTCCTACCATCTTTGATAGCCTCTCACAGACTCACTCCATCCCTTTGCTGCATACTCTCGTTTACTCTTGTCTTCTTCCTGTCAGCTCCAGATCCTCTTCACCAGATTGCTTTCTGCTTTCCTGCACATGTGCATGAACCACTTGCAATTATTTCTCTTTGACCTTCTCTGCAATTGGAGTTACTTGGGCTTCTACTCTGATGTTCTATTTTCTTCGCCTGTCTCACAGTGTGCATCCTACCACCTGTCTCAGGCAGTTAATCTCCACCACCTCTAGCTTCCTCAACTGCTCTGCCTTTACTGCCCAAGTTTTTCTATCATGCAATAGTACTGGTCACACCACTGTTTTGTGCACCTTACTTTCCAGCTTCTTTGGCATTCTTCTGTCACACACTACCCCTGACACTGTATGATAGCTGCCTGTAGCCTCTCTGATTCTAGCTTTGATCTCCTCATTCAGAATCCTCTGCTACTCAACCATAACTCCCAGACACATAAAGCTGCTAACTAGTTTTACCGTTTTCTCTTCTATCTAAATTTTAAGCTTTGTCTGATATCCTCTTTTTGCTACCATTACATCTCGACTCAGTTTCATCCCATGTGTGTTCAGTTTTGCATTTCATTTCCTTATTGTCTGCTGAAGTCCTTGTTCAGAGCCTGAATTTAATGCCACATTGTCTGCATACAGCAGCTTTGTTGATCTTTCCCCACCAACCTCTGTGAGTTTGAACACTGCTCATTCTTGTGTTATTTTGTCCTTGTGCATAGCCTGCAGTATGTCTACCAATGTTTCTGGGATATTGAACCATCACAAGACTGCCCAAATCAGCTTTCTTGGAACCTTGGCAAATTATTTTTCCAGGTCTAGAAATGCCCAGTTGAACTCTCTCCTCATCTCTAGCTTCTTCTCAACTATCTGTCTTTCTGTAAACAGTGGGTCAGTTGTGCTGCATCCTGACCTGAATCTGAACTGCTCATTTCCCATCTTACTTTCTACTGCTCTGTGTATCCGTTTATCAACCACCCGCTCCAGAACTTTCAGGTAGTGTGACAGGAGTTTGGTACCCATACACTGCTCATAGTTGTGAATGTCCACTTTGTGCTTGTACAATGGCACTTACTCTCCAGTGATCTGGGATACACTTCTCTCTCCATACTGCTATGAATATCCTCTGGAGCCATTTTTCCCCTAACTGACCCAACATCTTTATCATATCTGCTATGACCTTAACTGAACCTGCTGCTTCCCCTGACTTCATTTACATTGTGCAGCAACTATAGTCGATTTTTAGTGATACATTGATGGATTTCTGTGGCTTGTGTTATACCTAACAGCATCAAGTATACTTGCTTTTCCTACTGCTTTGCAGCTGCGTAGAGACATATTCTTTCTTAAAAGCAATATAACATCATCATTATTCACGGCAGCATTGCACAAGATTTACCCCAAACTCGGATATGCTGATTTTACTCAAGTCTGTTTATGTAAGTCATTGGGAATACACTGTATATACCAATCTAAAGGCTGGTATGCTGTTTGTTAAGGCTACTTAGCATTTACAATCTCCGCTACTCCTGTAGCTGAATTATTAAGGCTGATGTATTTGTAGCTATTATCAGCTTTACACATATCTATTTTGCAGGTCTTGCACACTATTATGCGTGAACGTAATATTCACAAAAACATGTATAAGGTTTATATATAAATACATCACTGTTTTCTGGACCAGAAAGCAACTGATGTGTGACCTGCATTTAAAACCTGTGTAAGGCAAACTTAAAAATATGATTTAATTTCCAATATGTATGTTCATTCAGTGTTCTTTCAGTGGCAAGGAAGAATGTGTTATCATGTGGCATTCTTCTATGTATATAAAAAGGACAATCTATAAAGATTGTAGCTTTGCAACTGGATACGAACTGTATAGTCATATGGATGTTAATTTATTCTTCCCTGTAATTATAGGATCTGGAACTCTTCTCAGGCTAGGAAGCTGATGCATAATAAAAACAGAATTAGAAGATTCTTCAATGAGCTGGCTAAACCAAGCACAAGCAAACAGGCTCATTAATGTATAAATTTAAGAAAACTCTGTGGTTACATCTGTAGTCTGTAAGCCAAAGATATAAAAGAGAATTGAGAGAACAAATGAGAAGAAACAGACAGTTGGGAAAGCATAATACCTAAACCCTGTGACTTGTGAATATTATTTTCAGCTCCTGTGCCTGGAAATTCAGACATATTTAGTTTAGTTTCCATTAATTATGGTAATTCAGAATTAGTTTACAAAACTATTTATAGTTAGATGTTTTATTTCTTATAGTCTGCTAGTTCAAAAAGATTTTCTCTGTTTCTGTGTATGCTTTATTATTTCTGCATATTCAACTCTTCTTTTTTTTATAGTTTTTCATAAATATAATAAGTTACATGTCAAATAAGAAAAATTACAAGACGTATCAACATCAATGAATATTAACAAACATATATGAAAGAAAAGAAAATGTATTATAATAATTCTAAGAATAGAAATAACCTAAGAAACAAACAAAACTAGATACAAAGGTGTCTAACCAGAGTTTATAAATGATTTGACATACAACTAACATAATTTATTAATGTATGTTAATGTTTGCTTTCTGTAATATTTCCATTACTTTTAACCAAGAATTATGATGAGAAGTAATTCTATTAGTCCTAGACTTTAAAGTAGCAATTTCCATATAATACATATTCAGCTCTTAATTGCATTGCTTGACTTATTCTTTTCAAGTAATGTGTTTTTAGTTATTCAGTTTTAAAATGGCTGTCTGGTCATCTTTTACTTAATTTATTAATTGATAAGATTGTATTTATAACTAAAAAGGGACCAACTGCTGGCATTCCCCTTTGACTGTCCAGGCCACCCTGCTACATGTTGTCATTTATGTTTAAAACGAATTAGCTTATTAGCAAGACTAATACTGTAATTAGGAGGCCTTACTTCTGGTAATCTGGAATAGTGGCAGTGTACTACCATGAGCTAGGATAAGATCTTGTAGTATTGGATAACATTACCATCTTTCCCTGGAAATTAGTGTGTGTGCGTGTGAATGTAAGAGTTTGTTTTAGATGAAACTACTGTGGACAGCTGAGCACTGTAATACACCAAAACACAGAGAGTTATGGGAAAGGGGTTTGGGGAGGCAATACAAAGGCTCTGCATTGTGGAGTGTTGAGTGTGACGTTTATTCTTGGGTATGGATGGTGGCAAACCGTACCCAGGGAAGCAGTGAATATGTACAACATACTCTTGTGACCATGCTACATGCTACACTTATGAACTTGCTTGGTGACTAGCATTTGTTTGCTTGTTCTCTTCTTTAAACTTCTTGACACCAGTGATTGGATATCTCACATCAGCTAGTATTACTACTTTTACACAACTACACAGGGAGGCACCCCCGATCCTTTTTAACTAGCACAGGTGCATCCTGGCTAATGTCTTTTCATATATCAGCTGTATCCTTTCTAACAGTGTTTTACACTATAACTTCATCCTAGCTAATATTGTCACACATCAGAGCTGCATCCTAGCAAATGTTGTCAAACTTCAGAGTCGAATCCTGGCTATTAACTTCTCACATCACAGCTGCATACATGATGTATATGTTCTAAGTAAATTATATTCCCATTTATCTGAACATTTATGACCCCTGCCCTGTATGGATCTTAGTGTACCTTTATAATAAAGTGACTGCCATATTATAGGCATTGCTGCATCACTGGTATTAAGTTTACTATCAACTACCAATTATTCAGTGAAGGTGCAGGTGTACTAATTTGGTTGTTGCTCATGCTACTATCATACATTCGCTAGCTGCCCTGACAGACCAGGATTATCCTCTGCGAGATATACCTGTTCCTCTAAACTGGTCTGTTGATGTTACAGGAAAGGTATAGAATCTGATGCCATTTGACTTGTGGATGTGCAGGAAATCCATCATTATTGGGTCAGAGGATACCTTGTTCATAGGTTCATAGGTAAGTACTAGGCTAGCTGCTCTTTTGGAACATTGTAAGCTTAGCCAGTTTCCCTTTTTGTGCTCAAATAAACCTGTCCTATTTGGTTAGAGATTGTCACTATCTACCCCATAGTTGATAATTATATATTACCCCTAATGACAATAACTGGGATCATATCATAGATCATTTGAGGGGGTCCCATGCATGGGATAAAGCATTTAGGAGCTGGCTCTGTCCATTAGTAGTACAGGGGGCAGTCCTGGGGTAAATTTCCTTTTTCCCAGCCATAGATCCAAGTTGCAATTGAATATTGATAGGAATTAATTTGTTTTATGTGGATGGGGAATTTGTTCCAGAGCAGCAGTATCCTCTGTGAAAAATACCTGTTCCTCTGAACAGTTCTGTTGGACATGTAGAAGAGGTTTAGATCCCCAGACTGATTATTTCTGATGCTATTTGACTTGTTGATGTGCAGTAAATCCATCAGTACTAGGTCACAGGATGCCTTGTATGCCAGACACAGGTCACCTCGCAGGAGTCTGTAAGATACCAAGTATAGTGACAGGTCTTTGATTTGGTCCATGTAAGATATGTTGTTTAGGCCTTGAATCCTTTTAGTATGGTATCTCTGTGGGCATTCCAGTTGTTGTGTGCGTGTGTGTGTGTGTGTGTGTGTGTGTGTGTGTGTGTGTGTGTGTGTGTGTGCGTGTGTGCATGTGTGTGCGTGTGTGTGTGTGTGTGTGTGTGTGTGTGTGTGTGTGTGTGTGTGTGTGTGTGTGTGTGTGTGTCTGGACAGATACATGCCAAAGGAGGCACTATATTCAATGACTGGCCTAATGAGGGCTGAGTAAACGGGGACAATGCCATCCCTAGATCTAGACACAATCTCTTTGTTTATAAATTGTGCAACATGGGACTTTCTCACAACAATGGACACTTTCGTCAAAAGTTAGGTCACACTGACCCCATTAGTAACATAGCTAGGGGGTTTGAAAGGGGCAACTGGCCCAGGCACAAAGTATTGGGGGGTTGTGATCAACTGATTCTGATTTTTTTTAACTCAATGCTGGCTTTTAAAAGCCAGTATTGCATTTGTGGTCAAAGCTGAATGCTGTAGCACTCTGTATGTGGCGTAAACTGTAGCAACAGCTTGCTATAGTATAGCAAGCAGTTTGCTACAGTTTAAAAGTAAAAAAAAAATTGTTTAACTAAAACCTGAGTGCTGTAGTGCTCCATGCATGGAGGATATAAACTGTAGAAACTGCTACAGTTTAAAAAGAAGTTGTTGTGTCTTTCGGCTTTTCCCGGTTAGGGGTCGCCACAGTGGAACTCCGGTCCGCTAATGATTGGTAGTTGATTTTTACATGCTGAGTTACCAGCCCTGATGCACAACCTTCAACGAAGGTACGCCCATTCACGCATGTCTCCACTCAGAAGACGCTCTAGCTGAGAATCAAACCAGAAGTATTTCCAGTTTTTAAATTTTTTAAACTAAAACATGAGCACCTTATTGCTCTGTGCAGGCAGGGTATAAATTGTAGCAACTGTTTGCTACAGTTTAAAAAGGAATTTTTTTTTAAAACTGAAGTGTGAGCGCTGTAGTGCTCTGTGCAGGCAAGGTATAAACTATAGCAAGTGTTTGCTACTGTTTAAATGAAGTTATGTTGAAAGTTGGTTGGGGGCAGAACAAAGAAATGGGATCTGAATGGCTGAGGCAGTGGCCATCTAGTTAGTGTGTTAGTAAAAGGAATGGCCTTTTTTTTTGCTCTTTAATGGAAGAACTGGGGGAAGCAACATAGATCCAACTGTAATAAGTTGATTGTTTACAATGTATTGATTGGCTTATTACCATGAAATATGCTTCTGAATAAATGGGTCAACTCTTAGGGGCATATTGTCAATGTGGTATTTCCGAGATAGATGACTTCCTAAAGGATACAACAATGCATCTTTTGGCATTTAGTTTCAGTACATGATTATGGCACCTGTTATTTATTTGAGACAAACTTTCCTACAGGATGGCTAAATCATTTGTGGATTCAATGATTGCTGCTAGCTGAATCATCTGCAAACTTAATCACCAGGTTCTTTGGTATTGGCTTTTACTTCAGAAAAATAGATGCTAAATGGGAGAGGCCTCAGCAAAGAACCCTGGGAGAGTCCATTGGACTGGTATGATTCATAGGCTATCTGCCCTAGGGCATTTATAAGCCTAGCCAGAATGTGTTTGGCTTTCGCCACCCATTTTAAATTTATTTTGCTATGCCCTTTTTCGAGGTTAGTATACTGTGCCTCTGTCTAACAGTGACACAGAAGTGATACCCGGGGTAAACCTACGATCTCCCATCCACTCATCAAGATTCCTCTTGAAGAGAGTCAGTGAGGGACTCTGCCTAACCTGGACTGGGATTTTATTCCAGAGTGAAGGGAGCATCTTTGTTATGAATCTGTCCCCCCAGCATGTCCTATTTATTTCAGTGCTGAGGTTCAAATCTCTCGAGCGCTTAGCTCGATGGGATTTGGATTTTCTGATGTGCAGCATGTCCATTAATTTCGGGTTGGACATGGCTTTATACGTCAGGCACAGATCGCCTCTGAACAGGCGGTATGCCACTGAGTAGAGCTGGAGTTTCTTTAACCGGGCAGCATATGGCATCTGTTTGAGCCCTTTGATCCCCTTGGTGAGGTACTTTTGGGGTCTTTCCAGTTGCTGCAGGTGTCTGGTAAGGTACATCCCAAAAGGGGCATTGTACTCAATTATGGGCCTGATGAGGGATGAGTAAAGAGGCACAATGACCTCCCCTGATCTAGATGTGAATCCCTTCATGATTAGGTGGGCTATATAAAATGTTTTTCTAATCACTTTGGCCACGTGGTTGTCAAATGAGAGATTGCTATCAATTTGGGTCCCCAGGTCCCTAATTACTTCTTCTGTACTTAATGGATTACCACCTATGTGGTAATTTGTGGGCACTTTGTTTTTGCCAAAGGGGATGACTATACACTTTTTGGCATTTAGCTTAAGGCCATGGCTCTGGCACCAGTTGTCTGTTTCTATGAGGCCCTTTTGGAGGATGCTTGTGTCAGCTGGAGAGTCGATTATGGCGCCCAGTTTGCAGTCATCTGTGAACTTGGTCAGCCACAGTCCTTCCGTGTTGGCCTGTACCTCCGAGAAATATATACCGAACAAGAGAGGTCCCAGGACTGAGCCTTGTGGGACACCACTTGTAACTGGTTTGGAGTCTGACATGGCTCCAGCAATTCTAACCATGTGGGTTCTGTCCTTGAGCCAGTTTGCAATCCATCTAGTGACATAGGGGTTTATATTTAAGCTGGTGAGCTTATCTATAATGCCCGAGTGGGGTATTGTATCGAAGGCTTTTGCGAGGTCCAGGTAGGCTGTGTGGACCACCTTCCCCTCGTCAATGGCCTTGGTGACTGTTTCAAAGAAATCAACCAGGTTTAAGAAGCAGGATCTGCCCTTAACAAAGCTGAACTGGGTATGATCCAGTGTCTGTAGGTCCCCAATATCTTTATTTATGAGGTCCATGATGATCCTTTCCATAGCTTTGCAGACCAAGCTAGTCAGGCTTATGGGGCGATAGTTTCCAGGATCCGTTGAGGCACCACCTTTATGGAGAGGGACCACTGTTGCTGTACACCACTCTTTGGGTACATATCCTGTAGTAAGGCTGAAATTGAACAGTAGTTTTATGTTTGGGTTTAGCTCTTCTTGGAGTTCATGTAGGCCGCAACCCGGGACACCGTCTGGTCCCATTGATGCTGTGTTTTTTGCTTTGGAGAGGGCGGCTCTTACCTGAGCATCTGAGATCTCAGGGGGGCAGCACTCTGCTGGGATAGATATTTGCCCTTTTGGTGGGGAGGCGGGGGAGAAGTTTGCGCTGAACCTGTCAGCTAGGATGTTGGCAATGTCTGTGGGTTCGGTGTATTTTTTGTCATTTTGGACTAATTCTGAGCATATCTGGGAATTACCACCCAGGTTCCTAACATAACTAAAGAAAGCCTTGTGATTATCCTTAGTGTCCTGTGCAATTTTTCTCTCGAAGCTGGCCTTAGACAATTTTATGAGTGCCCGTAGTTTTTTGCTAATACTGATCAGTGATGCCTTCCCTTTTTGGGATTTTGCTCTATCATTTAGTAGCTTCCTCCTTCTGTTGTATAGTTTGTTTATGGCTGGGGTCCACCAGACAGGACGTCTGCCTTTTGGAGGATTGGGTCTTGGTTTTATTTGGGATTGCATGATCCATGCATTCCTGAAGGGGTTCATAGAATGCGTTTATAAAGGATTCTGCGGTCTGGGCCATATTTTCCACGGGCCCGGGGGTTTTGAAGGATACCACCTCGGTTTTGAGGCGTGTGAAATTTGCTTTAGAGAAGTTTTTCACTGTAGTTTTCTGGGCAGGGGGTAGGGTCAGGATGTGAATATCCAGTGAGATTAGTTTATGGTCTGATCTTACCAGTGAGGGATACACTTCTGGTCTGGAGCATAGAGTCCCCATGTTGGTGATGATCAGGTCCAGTATGTTTTCCCCTCTTGTGGGAGTGGTAACAAGTTGTTCCATAGCATTTGAGTTTATAAATTCTAGGAACCTTTGGGCTAGGGTGTTGGAGCTAGAGTAATGCTCCCAGTCTATGTTTGTGTAGTTGAAGTCGCCCAATATAATGGTGTTTGGAGAGACCTTCATATTTTCCAGGGTTCTCAGGAAGGCCGAGTGGGGTTCCTGGGTTTGGGAGGGTGGTCTGTAGCAGGCTATAAACTGGAAGGCAGTTTTACCCACTGTTAGTTGCACATGGATAGTCTCTGATGCTTCGTGCTTTGCCACCAACCTGGAGGTGTGGGTATCTTTGATGAATATCGATACTCCCCCTCCTTTTGTGGTTCGGTCCAAGTTTTGGGGCTGAAAAGCATGGTATGAGGTATAACCTGGTAGTGCTGGGGTGCTCTCGGGAGCCCTGAACCAGGTTTCTGTTACTGCACAGATATCGATGTTCTCCATGCTAAGGAGAGTTTCGAGTGCATGCATCTTGAGGTTTAGACTTCTGGCATTGAGTAGCATTACTCTTAGTTTCTTATCCCTTGTGATACCTATGGAGGTGGGTTTGTCTTTTGAGCCTTGCCTAAAAAAGGCACTATGGGGGTAGCAAGAGCCTTTGCCAATATCTGAAAGCCCAGGGGTGACAGGTGCAAGCCGTCCCTAGCGAAGCATCGTGGCTTATCGAGCATATCATCCCAAGCTGACAGGCATTGGATCCCCTTTGAATGACACCAGTACTTAAGCCAATTGTTGAAATTGATCATCTTGTCTTCATATTGTGGCATAATTCTTGGTGAGGGTAAGATGCTACTCAAGGTCAGGATCATACCGGCCTGGGCTACATGCTCAGAGAGCTCCTCTATGTCTCTTTTCATGTAGTCCAGGGAGGTACGTTTCAGGTCATTCACACCAGTATGGACAATGACTGAGTCGTATTTGTACTTGCCTTGGAGTGACCTGAGTGCTTGTGTTATGTGGTGGATCCTAGCGCCCGACAGGCTGCTCACCATGACCCTCTCCTTGCTCAGCCTGGTGAGCGGGACGTCAGTGTGCCTGACGATAGAGTCACCTATTACAAGTGTATCAGGTGTGTTGTTTAGTCTTAAGGGCTGTGACTGTTCGGCACACTGGCTTTGTGAGATATGTGTTGCACGTGTTTTGTTTTGGGGTAGCTTAGGCAGATCTTTATTTAGAGCCTCCGAGTATGTTTTTGTGTGATTATGTGTTTGGTTTGCTGTCGTGGTAGGTCTATGTGAGACTGGAATTGTAGTGTGTTTGTGGAAGTAACTTCCCCTGTTTTGATACCCTGCATCCTATCTGTGAGCTACTTGATATAGGGGTTTATTCCTAGTTTATTTAATGTTTCTACTATGCCTGAATAGAGAATTGTGTAAAAAGCTGTCATATGCTAATTATATTTTCCAAAGGTCAGTTTGTAATATATGCCTCCAACCTTGTAAATGTCTGATCATGTTAATACACTGCATGTTGCATGCTGCATCATTGCATCTGTCTGTCTGCCTATCAACCTCATACGTCTGAGATGTTCTGAACATACTTTATGCACTTGTGTTATTCAAATGCTGGTGTGTGTTTGTGCATGGGTGTGTGTGTGCATGTGTGTGTGTGTGTGTGTGTGTGTGTGTGTGTGTGTGTGTGTGTGTGTGTGTGTGTGTGTGTGTGTGTGTCCTGAACAGCTTTACTCACACCTATTAGTCAATTATAAACCCATTTCATGTAGTAATATAGTGGCTGCTTTGTCATTTTCAAACACTGTGAGAACACTGAGGAAGTCAAGAAGCGTTTCCAGTTTTGAATACTAGTGAGGAGCAGTAAAGATAGGAAAGACCTGACTGAACTCATACAGTAGAGGGTGTGTTGTTGAAAGCCAATACAAGATTTAGAGGTATGGAACTAGAAGTCACATGGCAGTAAATCTCACCTGTGGGACTTTTGCTGGCTCTGTCACTTGTGAGATTATTACTAGCTCTGTTGAGACCCTTCCTCACCTGTGGGACTGTTGCTGGCTCTGTCACCTGTGGGACTGTTGCTGGCTCTCTCACCTGTGGGACTATTACTAGCTCTGTTGAGAGCCTTCCTCACCTGTGGGACTGTTGCTGGCTCTGTCATCTGTGGGACTGTTGCTGGCTCTGTCACCTGTGGAACTATCATTAGCTCTGTTGAGAGTCTTCCTCACCTGTGGGACTGTTGCTGGCTCTGTCACCTGTTGGACTGTGGCTGGCTCTGTCACCTGTGGGACTATTACTAGCTCTGTTGAGAGTCTTCCTCACCTGTGGGACTCTTGCTGGCTCTATCATCTGTGGGACTGTTGCTGGCTCTGTCACCTGTGGGACTGTTGCTAGCTCTGTCACCTGTGGGACAATTACTAGCGCTGCTGTGCTAAAGGGAAACACCACACTCAGCCTCCTGCACTTCTTGGGAAACTTTGAAACAGTTTGTATATTTATTATGTTGGATGGGAATTTGGCCTCAAACTGTTATTTTCTACAAAAGTTGTAAGGTACTATTTAAAGACTGTATTTCATTTAAGTTTTCTGTTTCTATTTGCTTTGCCAACACCACCACTGCAAAAATGTTTTTTTTTTTTTTTTAATTGTTTCAACTAACTGAAGCTTCAATCATTTTTTTTAATCTGTTTGATGCTTCAGCTAAATAAATCTTGCTGAAACATAGGGGAAGCTTTCCATTTGAATCATTGGCAGTGCACATTGCACAAACAGAAACTGTCCCAGCAATGATATCCAGTGCAAAAATGCACTTGATGAGTTTCAAAGAATAGAAACTGGCAGATTCTAGCTCATCTAATTTACCTTTGTTTATACGTAGGAATACCATATATACCAGGCATTTGCTATTTGTTGTAAAACATGAATTCAGTACAGTGAGTTCACCATGTTTATTATGTGAGCCTATACATACTTGTATATTGAATAATTTTTATTTATTCATGTCAATCTACAAAGCTGAACAATATCACCTGGACCGCAGGTTTTGTTTATATTATTGCTAGTTAACATTTTGAACTGCCTGCTCATTACATTGGATTACAATTTTCCTCACAAAACTATCTGCACTTGCTGCTACTACACAACATTTTCTAGGAGAACGTTATAATTATGTCATTCTGTTTTGTCTTTATTCGGAAGTGTACCATGTATGCAGTGCTTTATAACTATAGGTATCAGCACAGAAACCATTTTCACACACAATAATCTCTACTGCCATTATTTGTATACAACTGAGGTGGAATTCCTCTTTGCTAAAGACCAGTCTGACAAATTGCTGACAAGTATAATTATATGTTTAGTTAACAGGTATAATTATGTGCTTAGTTATTGAAAAAAACATCAAATTTAATTTATGACCTTACTGTATTATTCACAAAGAGTATGAATTATAGGAAGTTTATGTTAACTCTAGCTGCACAAAAAAACTTCAAGTGCATATAAAATTTGGTTAGTTATTGAAACAGTCTAATTTAACTGATGACATTACAATATTATTAAAAAAGAATACAAGTTACAGGTAGTTTCTGTTAACTCTGGCCGTAGAAGAAACTTATGACTACATGAAATCCTAATCTTGGTAGAAGGTTTGGAGGTATGAGCCTCTGAAAAAAATATAAAAATGTTAAGAAAAATTAAACATGCTGACAGTTTGTATCAAGCAAAAAGAGAATTTATTCATGCAGGCACATTTTATAATATAGTGATACTGCAATGATTTATTTTTTTTAATTGACTATCCTGCAGTAGTTCTGAAATGTAGTTAACATGCCATAAATAAAGCAATGATGCATGCAAAGCTTCCCCTCTTGGAATAATTTACTGCAAGGATATAAATAATATTACATATATACTTAGCAGTATATTTGATGACAATAAATATTATTCTGTACTGAGAGTTTTGCAGTGGTTAGCTTTGTTGCCTCACAGCAAGAGGTTCTCCCGTTCGATTCTCGGCTGGAGCACCTTCTGTGTGGAGTCTGCATGTCCTCCCCACGGCCGAGTGATGTTTAAAGACATGCAGGTAGGTGCACCAAATTAATGGGTGAGCCTTCTTTGACGGCTGGGTGTTGGGCTGGCAACTTGGCACCGTGAAAATACACTGTCAATCATTAGCGGACCGGAGTTCCACTGTGGCGATCCCTAACCGGGAAAAGCCGAAAGACATTACTGAGAGTTTTGTAAACTAAAATCTTGCCTTAATAATATAGTATGTCTGAGGTGCCCAGATGTTTTTACACTTAGAGCTATCATGTTCAGATGGCAGTATTGTAGGTAAATAAATAAATTGTTTGATTTGCTACATCAAGTCTATTTTACGTTGTGACTTTGTAGTTGGCTGTTTTTTCATAAATAGTGCTAAATAGGAGATATGAAACATGGAAGAGAGAGTAAGAAAAGAATCCAGTGAATCAGCAGCTACTGCGGTCAACAAAAACAGGGGAAAGAGGATACTGGGGCTACTGTGGTACTTAGGGAAAAGAAAACCAGGAAGAGCATGATAATTGGGTCCAATAAAGCTGAAAAGCATATGAATGCTTGTAAGATAGTATAATGCACACTGCATTGGTGCCAGAGTGAAACATGCAGAAATTAACAAAAGACATAGACTGGAAAAGGTAGGTTGTTAGTCACTAAGTCGGTGATGGGCAAGTTTGTAAAAAACAGCATAAGGACAGGATAGAGAGGGGTCCTACAAACTATAGCATGAACTGAGAGTTGGGGAAGCCAGTCATAAACTTTACTTGTGCTTGAGCAACATACATTTCAAAGTTTTGTACCCACTTTGCTATTTAAATGGTCTGGCAAACCATAGTAACAATGTAGCATACCATAGCAAGAAAGTGAATTGTCATATAAAATAGTGTAAGCAAAGCACAGAGAAGAAAAGTTACTGTAGGCCTTAGGTAATCAGGAAGGAAGGCACTGTTGTAAGTTTAGATGGAAGCACAAGGTGAAGTTGGAGACCACTGAATCCGCCTGGTTCACAGCACAAACACAAATGAAGAAAAGGAACTTGGAAACTCCCCCCCTAGTGCCTTTTTTAGGCAATGCTAAACTGAAAGTACTTCCAACATAGCAAATCAAAACCAAGAAAATCTGAAGGTATTACTGCTCAGTGCTAGGAATCTAAACAAAAAATTCTACTCACTATTAGCTCTCTTTACCCTAGAGAATGCTGACATATGTGCAGTCACTGAGACATGGTTTAAAGCCGTGGAGAGCACACCAGCAGTGCAAGGTTATAATGCCTTCCACACATTTAGACCAGCTACTACACAGATGAGGATTAAAAGTGGAAGTGTCTCGATTTACATCAAAAATAAATATATCTCAAGGCTGGTCAAACAGGACAATGCACTTGAGCTACTCCTTGTTCCAACCACCATAGACAAAATCCAGTACCACTTCCTTGTAAGCTGTAGGTCCCCCTTTAAGACCCAGGAAGTCCATACTATGTATTTAAAATTATTGGAAACACTCACCATCCAACTCAATACCATATTCATGGGAGACTTTAATTACCCCACTATTAACTGGGAATCCTATACGACACCAAACATATAGGCACATAGATTCATGGCTTTTGTAAACACAAACTCCCTGGACCAGATTGTCAATACATCAACCAGAGGTGCAGCTGGGTCTGTATTATACTAGCAAAATGTAAATACATCGAATACCTCTTCATCAACCCATTTTCAGTGAAAGTGAAACTCCCCAAATGATGTTTACAGTGAAATATTTCCCACAGTTAGTAACCAGTGAAGCAGTCTAACAATTGTATAAAAACAGAAAAATTTAAAACTCACCTTGGTGGGGGGCTGTACCCCCAACACCCCCCTAACTAAATACACCAACTCCAAGATCGCACTACAGTGGGGAAAAGGGCAAATTCCCAGAAATGGCCCACTGGTTACTTATCATGGGAAAAATTTTGCTGTGACGATTGTTTGCAGAGTTTTGCTTTCTCTGAAAATGGGTCGATGAAGAGGTATCCGATGTATTTACATTTTACTTATATAATATAGATCCATGCAATCATACTGGACCTGGTCTTCACTAATATAGGAGAGTGCTGCACACCCCCTACTGCAATGTCTTCACTGATAAGGTCAGACAGTAAAATGGTCTCCTTTGAAATAAAAATAAAACTGGAGCCCCAGCTAAACCAGGAATATTCAGAAACTACTCTAAGGCTAACTTCCTGCTATTAAGTGATAACCTGGCAAAATTTCATGTCCCCTAAAACCCTGAAAACACTGTTGCCTATGCAGAACTGCTCACAGACACCCTGTATAAGCATGTTAACAGCTGCATAGAGGCAGCTGTACCTACCAGGAAGAAGTACAGAACTAACTCAAAAAACAAGCCACCCTGGTGGAATCACAAAATCAATAGGCTGTATAACAGAAAAGAAAATAATGGCAAAATGAGGAGGTGCAGCACCCAGCAGGATGAAAGCACTCTCAAACTAAACAAAACTCAGAGGACAGATAAAAAAAGTCTACCAAAGCCAAATTTGGAGGTAAGTTTGGCCTTCCAGGCCAAAGACAACCACAAAGCATTCTTTAGCTATGTCCGTAACCTCAAAGGCAATACACAATGTGTGCAGAGCCCAATGTAAATGGAGCAACCTATAATGAGCCAGAAGATACAGCAAACCTACTGTCCAATAAATTCAACTCCAATTTTATCCCTCTCTCCTCCTCATGCTTCCCTCAGGAAATACCATCAAATATAACTCCCCATCCTATCACTAGGGAACAGGTACTTAATGCTCTCTCTAAGGCTAAGAACACTGCATCAATGGGTTCAGACAGTATCCCCAGGATGCCTCCTAAATAGCATGAAACATGACTTATCAGGCCCTCTGGAATTGCTTGGACCGAGTGACGTCTACAGGCGTCTCTGCAGTTATCTCCTACTGCTCCTCTAGGCGTCAAATATTGCCTGTTTATATTTGCATTAATAAGTCCAAAACCATGCTATACACAAAGTATCAGAATATTTTATCTTGAAGCATATATGATGGCAAACACAACTGTATTGATGTATGACCTTTGTTAACAAGTACTTGTTAGAACTGTAAGGTGATAAATTCATTTTTTAAAGGCTGAAGCCACACCCACTGGGAGTTAAAGGTATACACTCAAAAGAGCTCTGCTGGAGGGTAGCCTCCAAACAGGCTTCGTGCCTCATGAATGGACAAAAGCAACAGTCATTCCTTTGCACAAAGGTGGGCCATCTACAGACCCTGGAAACTACAGACTGATAAGTCTCACTGGTTTTATATGTAAAGCCATAGAAATAATTATCATGGAAATGATCAATAGTGATATAGTAAGCCTCCAGACACTGGACCCAACACAGTTCAGTTTTGTCAAGGGAAGGTCATGCCTACTCAACCTTGTGGACTTCTTTGAGAAGGTCACCAAAGCAATGGATGCCAGCAGAATGATTCACACAGCCTACTTTGACCTGGCCAAGGCATTTCGCATAATACCCCTCTCGGATGTTGTTGACAAACTCAAGAGGTTAGATACAAACCCATATGTCACCTAGTGGATAGCCAATTGGCTCACAGACAGGACCCAAGTAGTTAGAATTGGGGAGTCCACTTCTACAAACAGGTCAGTCACAAGTGGAGTCCCTCAAGGACTGGTCCTTGGAGCACTTCTTTTTGGCGTTTACTCCTCTGAAGTTAAGGACAATATCAATGGTGTCTGGCTGACTAAATTTGCAGATGAATGCAAATTAGGAGCAGTCAATGAATCTCACACTGACACCTTCTCCAGGAAGAGCTGATGCAGACAAACTATTGGTGACAGAGCCATGGACTAAAACTAAATGCCAAGAAATGCACAACAGTATCCTTTGGGAAGTTTTCCACCCCTGGTAACTGTCATATTGACAACACACACCTTATAGTTTACACAGTAGTCAGGGACTTAGGGATACACATAGACCGCAAACTAGCCTTTGACCATCATGTGTCTACAGTAGTGAGGAAATTATCCTATGTTGTGCAACTTATAAACAAAGGCATGGCATCTAAATCCAAGGACCTCATCGTTCCACTGTATTCAATATTCATCAGACCTATCATTGAGTACAATGTTTCCTTTGATATGTACCTAACAAAGCATATCCAACAACTAGAATGTCCACAGAGGTTCCTCACTAAAAGAGCACCGTAAGGCCCTATCCTTGAATTCTGTCTCCTACAGGCTTTTGAGGGGAGATCTATGCCTGGCATACAAGGGATTGTCAGACCCCACTCTGATGGACCTCTTGCATATCCACAAAACAAACAGCACCAGAATTACCCATTCTGAAGACTTAAACCTTGCCTATGATATAAATAAGACCTGCTGGACAGACAAGTATGTCTCCTAGAGACTATACCTTCTCAGGAACAGGCTCTCTATCTAAGTGAAGCAGAGTTCCTCCCTAACTCAATTCAAGTGTAACTTGGACAATTGGATGGGGAACAGGAAATTCATCCCCGATTTGGCACCTATGTCTCTAATGGATACAGGTAACCTGTAAATGGTTCATCTCCCAGACCCCTGCTTGTAAATGTTTCATCTACCAAGCCCCTGCTTAAACTCATCAGGGGTATCAGAACTTGTCAAAGATCTGGGATGCATGGCTAGGCTTAAAACGGCCCTTGTGGTCATTAGCATAGTAAACACCTATGAATATATGACATAATTTTAAAATGAAAGTGTCAGTCCAAATAGTAATAAATCAATTGCTTCAGAGAAGGACATAAACAAAAGGTCAAAAAGCATTAAAGCCTTCCTGGAATGAAATGTTAGAAGGCAAATGATGTAGGAAAAACTGCTAACTTTACAAGGCATCAAACATCAAATATATGCTTAACATGTCCAGTACACTGAATACAATGTCTAGTTAAAGAAATTGCAATCAGCTGATTTAGATGATCTTATATTTATTTATTTATTTATTTCCAGTTTGATTACTGGGGAGGTCCGTTGGGCTCAAAGAGCCCATTTTCAGTGGAGGCCCGGGGAGAATAGCTCCATATTACATACAAGTAAACAAAAATGAAATTATACAAAGTAATGTGAAAAAGTACAAATGCATAATGGCAAGACAATTCTTAAACATATTTACAAAGTTGATTAGAAAACTATTTGCATAATAATTAAGTTGATAGAGGCAAGAGAACAGAATTTACTTAGTTAATAAGAGTTCACAGTTATAGGATTAATATTAATATGGATAATAAGACTCCAAGGCAATGCTTGCAAATGCAGGTGAACATATTGGTTAAGAAGGAGGGCTGTAACCATCTGTTTTTCATAAATGCAATGCATGCTAGCAACAGTAACAGAACCAAATGGCAAAAGACAATGTGCAAGATTTCAAAACAGACAGCTGTATCACATTTTGTGATAAGCATTACAAAATGTGGTTAACTCCAAAGTCAGAGGGGTACCCTATACATGATAAGAAAAAGTTTTGTATGTGCACAGTGCCAAAAGTTTTAAAACAGGACCACTGCAAAACAGGAATGAGCCTCACTCAAAGTAAAATGATGGCCAAATACCACACAGTTGCTGTAAATGTGGCTTCAGGGTTTCAAAGACCAGTTATAGAGATACACTGTAACTTGAAGTGAAAGTAACCAGATAACTGTATATTAAGGACAAAGTTAATTCAATTACTGTTAGTAAAGTCTCACAACTTACCAGCCAGATATAAGCTATAGATTCAGGCTGCATCTTTTTTATTTTTTTTACAACTTACTGAGCTGGCTGTAAATCATATTACCAGGTGGATAACATCGAGAAAACATCACTCAGTCATACTGGAGTCTTTCATCATTGGTAATATATTGATGTAAAACCCTCAGCTCGCAATTCTTCAAACTAAGTAGTGTTGAGTTGTAATGCCAAACGGTTTTAAATAACCTACAAGTTCCATTCCTTTTTATTTATTTGTCATTACTGACTTTATAGACAGAACACATGCTTTCTTTTCCACATAGCATGTTGTGCTATATTACTCTGAACATAAGCAAGAACAGCAGCTGCCCTCAGACTATCTGATCTCCACATTTCAGCTCAATTTCAACAACTCAGTAGATTCAGAACAGTATTTTTTTCTGTCTGTACCACTTTCACTGTGGTAAATGGACAGTATTCCAATAAGGTAAATTAGCAAAATGATTCTTAGACTGATGAATAGCTGACACTCTGGTTATCCTCAAAGATAATCCTTGAAATTTACTTTTTTTAGAAATGTAAGCTGGCTATAAACAGACTCTGCATCTTTCAATATGAAGTTTTTTTGGTGAAGTTGAACACAATTAGTGCTGGGGTTCGAGCATTATGAGCATTGCTTCTACAGAGAGGAACGTGGATGAGTAGGGATAAAAAAAAAATAAAAAAGAAAAGTGGGAGAAACTGACAAATCTGGCAGCTTTGGGCAGATGATTCAAGGCTAACCCAACTAAATAAATACTGTTATGCAAAGCAGTAGTAGGGCTTTGGAAGACAGTAATAGAGGTCTTGACAGAGTTCAGTGAAATTCAAGGTTATCTCATACAACAGGAAAACAGAATGGGGCAGATGTAACAGCAGGACATTCCTACAAAGAAGCTGAAGCTCTCAGTAGAACTTGATAGAGATAGCTATTTGCCTGTAGGCCACATTTATATACTCTTATAGAAACTCGCAATGAACCAGTTCTGTGAGGTACATTATATGCTTTACAGAGTGAACCTTTATTTTAATTCTCCTCTCTGTTTTGACTCCTTCTTAAAATAAACATCCTTGCTTCAGTTGATTAAAAAGATTACATTCTCACAGACTATGGCATATAATATTGTTTTATTAATCAGTGATTATATAACACTGCCTTTTAAGACTACAGTTTCAAAATGAAAAACCACAAAGTAAAACTGAACTGCAAAATCACTGATATGGAAACACTGAACCAACTAAACTCAAAATAAAAAAATATGTACTCATTTTTTTTTCATATGAAGGCAAGTCCCCTTACCTATTAGACTTATATATATTAACTCCAGGATGATACAAATATGTGGATGGGAGAAATCTTTCAAAAAAATAAAAAAATCCCTGCAGGTGTGTGCTTAGAAACAATATCAGCAGTGAATGTCTAGCAAATACAATCAGCGCTCACTTCAAAATCAGCACTAAACACAGCCTTTACCTAAAGTAACATACCTAGTACAACACTTCATCATCTGCTCAGAAGATGTACATTTGAAGTAAATACACTCAACATAAATGGCTGTTAAACATTTTCTTATTTGAATAAAATACCATACCATATATGAAAACTGTGGTGGTGGTGCTGCGCTTGGGTTGTCGCCTCACAGTAAGACGTTGTCCTGTTCGATTCTCAGCTAGAACGCCTTGTGTGTGGAGACATGCATGAATGGGAGTATCTTCGTTGAAGGTTGTGCGTCAGGGCCGGCAGCTAGGCACGTAAAAATCTACTGCCAATCATTAGCGAACCGGAATTCCGCTGTGGCGACCCTAACTGGGAAAAGCAGGAAAAACACAACAACCATACCATATATGCCAGCCTTTGAACAAAATGTTATTCAACCAACTGTGCAGAGTCCGTATAAATATATTATTGTATCATAGCATAATGGTTTTTGCCTGGATGATACCTGAATGTGATGTAAGAGTAGCATAAAATAAGAAAAACAGTATTGATGTAAATGGAATTATTGCTTTAAATATTGTAAATACAACTATTTCTGCAAAAGCAGGATGTAAGTAAATCTGTTGCCTTCAGGCAGTAAGATACATGATATATTAGGCAGTCAGGGTTTGTGCAGGATTTTATTAATGAAGTCAGTTATACAGTAGTGTATAAGAAGGAAGGCTGTAACTATTTCAGTTTAGAGAGCTTGGTCTCTATTGAAATTTGATCCTGGACCTGGAACATTTGTTCTGGTTGAAGTGCTGCTGGAAGCAGAGACCTTGTGGACAACATCTGAAGGAAACTTGACTATGTTCATGCTGAGAGAATTAGGAAACGCAAAACTCTTTGGAAAGCATTTATGGGCCCTGTATGTAAGACCATGTCCCTTTTGTCTGGCACTATAACAGAAAAGATACTTTCAGTTTTTTTGATTTACCTGTTTATTTGAAAAGGGTCTAGATCATTACTTTGCTTGTACACTAATAAAAAGAGCAGTTGTGTAAAACCTTAACATAACAGTAGATGTCATTGCCTTCACTGTTGCAGCTTTCCTTATGTATGGGGGTTTTCCCTGCCATGAAATCCTGACGTCGACCAGTATACCACGTACGGTTCTGGCATTGTGTGGGCCATAAAAATGATGTCTGGACGTACCATCCTTAGAACTGATTGCCCCAGTAGGAACACCAGTCCAGGAGGTAACCTGAACATGCAAGAAGTAAAAGGACTAGGGGGAAGGAGGCAGGGAACTGTTCATATAAATACTAGGTAAAACACAATCAGGTAAAAGAGCTTATTCTAAAAGTAAATTTAAATATACTAAGAAGACTTAAGGCATTTAAATTTACTCTTAGAATAAGTTCTTTTAACTATTTGTGTTTTATCTAGTATTTATATGAATGGTTCATGGGTATGACTTGAAACAGCTTTCTCTAGTATTTTATATTGTCTAACTTTAAGTTTCAAACTGTGGAAGGTTATTTACTGTTTTTATTACTGAGATAGTATCTGCCATTTCATTTTGTAGTGTTTAATAGTGGTCAAGCGTATGTCACTCTTAAGAATTTGATACAGGTTGTTTTTTTTTCTTAGTTCAGTTATCCAGTTAACTCAGTTCACATTTTTGCCTTGTCATCCAATGAGATGTGATTTACAGTGGTTTGCATTAGTATTTATAAGGAGAGCAGGTGGCATTTGGTCATTTATTTGGAGGAAGTCCAGTTCAGACGAAAGTGTTTAATGTTTTTAACCGTGTGTTATTAAAGGATTTCAATGGCAAAGTGCTATCACTTTGTTTTCTGCCTTTTTCTTTGTTTTAAGGTTGGTTTGGTGTTTTATTCTACTTTGTCCTTATGAAAAAACAAAAATAGAGGACAGGCCATAAGGGCCTGCAACTCAGACACCCGTCTGGCAGAAGTGATAGCTAATAAAAGAACTGTCTTTTAAGAACAATGTTGCAAAGAATCTGAAGCAGCAAGCTCAAAAGGAGCCTACATCAACTTTTCCAAAACAAAATTCAGATCCCAGGAAGGAGGAACTGGCTTCCTGGGAGGCCTAATATGAAGGGCGCTGTTAAGGAATTGTTTAGCTTCAAATCTATAAACCAAAGGTGGAGATAAAGGCAGACAAGCAGAGATAGCTGATAAGCGGGCCTTAATAGAAGAATAACCCAGTATTGACCAACTCACATAAATAAGAGAGAACCAAAAGAACATCCACAGTATGTGGTTCCAGGTTATAAGAGAGACACCTAACAGAAAACCTCTTCCATTCGGATAAGTAGAATTTCCTAGTAGTAGGTTTCCTGGCCTCCTCCAGGACCTTCAACACATTCTCAGTATAAAGGTGTTTATGAAGAATCAAAATTGTATTACCCACAGTGTCAGGTGAAGAGTGGACAGGTGATGATGGATGAGGGACCCCCTTGTCTTGTGTAAGTCCACCCTGTGAGGTAACTTGTGGTGATTGCCTTTGAACAAATGCAGTAGAAAAGGGAACCAATGCTGTCACAGCCAAAAGGGGGTCACTAACAAGATTTTGTTAGTGTGCTGTTGAATTTTGCACATGACGTTTGGAATGTGAGGAAAGGGAAGGAATGAATAAAAAAATCCCCTTACAAGAAAAGGATAGGGAATCTACCTTCCATATCAGAGGACCTGGGACGTTGGCACAAAACTGAGAAAGTTGTCTGTTCAGAGGTGAGGCATAGAGATCTACTTGAGGAATACCCCACTTGTGGACAATGTCCAGAAACACATCCCTGTGAAGCATCCATTTGTGGGATGGAGTTAAGCACCTGCTCAGATTGTCTGCCACTATGTTTTGACATGAAGGGATGCACTTTGCCTGAAGAATCGCTTGATACTGGACAGCAAAATCCCAAAGCAGGAGAGCCAACCGGCAAAGGAGATAAGATCTTGTCCCTCCCTGTTTGTTTATATACCACGTCACTGTGGTATTGTCTATGAATACCTTGAGAGGCCCTGGAGAGATAAGAGTATGAAAGGTCTGAAGAGCCAGCAGGCCTCTTACCTCTTTGACACTGATGTGCTCCTTCTGCTGGTGGGGTGACCATAAACCCTGTACCTTTAGGGAGCCAAAGGTTTCCCCCATCCCACATCTGAAGCATCTGTATAGAGTTCCTGAGAGGGAAGAGAAGGATGAATAGGTAGCTCTGGATTTAGAGACAACTGCTGGATCCACAGATGAAGCTACTTCTGAAGACAAGGTAGAAGAGGAACTACAAAATCTAGGAGATGAGAATGTTAAAGCCAATCTGATTTTGGATACCACTGAAACTTTCTCATGTGGAGTTTGACCAGAGGAAGCATAGGAATGGTGGATGCCATGAAACCCAGAGCACTTAGAAACTCTCTGGCTGTAACAGATGTCAGAGGGAGAAGAGATGGAAAAAGGAAATGAGAATTAAGGCCTTGGGAGGAGGCAGGGATGCCAACATGGGTACTGTTTGAATCCTGCAACCCAGAAAGACCTGGTCCTGAGAAGGGTTATTAGAAGACGTTTATGTAGTTTATTGTGAATCCTAGACCTTGAAGAAGAGAAATTATGCACTGAAGATTTAACAGCAGGATCTCTGGAAAGGAAGCCCAAATCAGACGGTTATCCAAGTAAGGAAATACTTGGATCCCTTGAAGCCTGCAAAAAGGAACAACAGGAGCAAGGCATTTGGTGAATACCCTTTAGGCAGTAGAAAGTTCAAAGGACAAAAAAGAGAACTGAAAATGCCAGAAAGCAACAGAGAAACATAAAAACTTTCTGAAAAAGGGATAAATGGGAATATGAAGATAAGCATCCTTGAGATCCAGAGATACCAAATAGGCCTGAAGGAATAGAAGAGGAAACAGAGTTTGAAGGGACAGCATTTGAAAGGTGGATACATTCATATATTTGTTTAGATGAGAGAGGTCTAGAATAAGTCTCCAAGAGCCCTCTTTCCTGGGTACTAGAAACATTCTTGAGTAAAATCTCCTCCCACTCTGGGACACAGGTACGTCTTGGATAGTACCCTGAGTCAAAAGTTCTTGAAGCACCTCTGGGAAAAAAGGGAAGCTGTTCCTGAGGTGGCTGAAGAATGCTCATGAAAAGAGGACAGGATTTCCACACCATGAAGTACCCCTGGCAAATGATGGAAAGAACCCAAGAATCCTGAGTAACCTGAAGCCAGATAGGAAGAGAAAGAGAAAGGCAAAATGAAAGAAGAATTTGGCTGGAAGAGATGAATAGTCACACAGCCCCTGTTTTTTCAGGAAAGGAAGACTTCTGAATCCCTAAAGCCTCCAGCCGTAGCAGGAGGAGGCCTCTTGCCATTCTTTTTTACTTGTAGAAGACGGGTGAGATTCCTATGAACAAAGGTAGGCTTGTTGGGAGAGTTTCTTTGGAATCTAGGCACAGGAGAGACAAAGACATGTTTAAGCTCCTGCAAGGCCTTCCCTATCCTGAAGGGACTTAAATAAATCAGCAGCAGCTTCACCAAACAGAAGCTTAATATCAAGAGTGATTTACATCAATTTAGTCTTGATATCATCAGGTAAAGGTTGAAGCCTAAGCCAAGAATACCCCCCCATCACAGAACCAAAGGCAGCAGCCCTACAAGAAGCATCTGCAACATCGTAACTGCATTTGATGGAATACCAAACCACGTGAGAGGAAGTCCATAGCAAGGAAAGAGCAGAAGTTTTACCCTCTGAGTCTGGAAGATCTGAAATAAGCTAACTAGCCTAATAAAGAAGGGCCAAAACATACCTGGACATATGTGTCTGATAATTAATAGCCCTGAAAGCTAAGGTAGCAGAGGTGTAAACTTTTTTTCTTAATCTTTCCATGGTTCTCCTATCTTTGTCAGATGGTAGAAACTAAGGTCAAGGAAGCAATTAAGAAGACTTGTCAGAAGCCACTGACCTCACTGAGAGGTCAGCTATACAGAAAGTTGCAATCCTCAGGCACCCTATTAAATCTATCAGGCTTCTTGGGTGAAGGAGGAAGAGAATCAGGAGCTTTTGAGGCATTGGAAAAACATCCAACAAGACAGCCAGAACAGGAGGAGTAGCAGAATGTTTGGAAGATTCTATCTACAGCAATTCATAAATACCTTTTATGAATATTAGAAACCTGAGCACAATCTCATTTGAAAAAATCCTTCATCCTAGTGATTGCATTCCCAAAAGAAATTTCTTCAAAGGGAGTATCAGGAGTATTAGATTCTTCTTCCTGTGACCCATAGTCCAAAGGACAATGACTTTGGGAAGAATAAGTAAGGGATTCCTCATCAGAATCTCACCCTTCTTAAGAGGAATCCTGTTCCCTGGACCGTTTATGTGGAGAAGAGGACCAAGCAGGAGTAGGAACAGAAAGGCCTTGAGGAGGTTTTAAGGCCATCAAAGCATTAAACAACCCCCGAGTAAAGGCCTGCCTCTCAGACTGTGGATCCCTAGGAGCAGGTGAAACATGTTTAGTTTGTTGTTTCTTCATTAAAGAAACATCCACCCTAAAGAATTGAGAAGGCTCTGAAGTAGGTCTGTTTTCAATAACTGCAACAGGAACTTCTTCCCTAACCAATATCTGTGGAACTCCCCTAAGCACTTCAGAAATAATCAACGATGGTTCCCCATGAATGTCTGAAATGGACACCTGCATAGCCCCATCTGATGTGCTGGCAGCCAGTTACTCACTGGCCTGAGCATCAGCCCCTGCAGAAGAATACGTCGACAAGGCCAGGTGGGCCTCTGGGCTCTCAATGACCTCAGGAGGAATGCCCATTGGATGCTGGAGAGTGGAAGACTCTGGTTTTAACTTATTCACCTTCTTCTTCCCTAACAGTTGACCCTCAGGGTGGGAAGTTCCTTCCATTGTTTCTCAAGTAAGAAGCTTAAGATGTTGGTTCTTGAGATACAAGGAAAGAGAAGAGAAGAGAGCCTACTACGAAGGGTTTTAGGAACATAAACCTGACATATAGGACAGGACTTATAGTTGTGAAGCTTCTAAGCAAAAAAGACACTTATTGTGGTGCTCTTTATGGGGACTCTGTCTCCTACACTGGCCTTTACCCTTCCTGGATTTCATTAACCCCCCAGATGCAGAATTGCAAAAAAAAAACAAAAAAAACAAGAAAAAACAAAATCCCTAATTGTGGTGGTCTTTATGAGGAATCTGTCTCCAACACCGGCATTCACCCTTCCTGGATCTCATTAATCCCCCCAGAATTGCAAAAAAAAAAAAAAACAAGAAAAAACAAAATCCCTATGGGGTACTTATCTGCAATGGCTTGGTACTAGCAAAAGGACATAGCCAAAATTCGAAGAACAAAACACTGCCTTCATACTAGCAGAAAATGATGTAGGCATTCAGACCGATGATCTGGAGATGTGTTTGGACTGGTGCCAAAGAAGTTCTGAGGATGGTACGTCTGGATGTCACTTTTATGGTCCATGCAATGCGGAGACCATGCACATGATGTCCAGCATACCATAAAACTTTAATAGGCTTTGGTATACTGACTGACGTTGGGCTTTTATGGCAGGGAACTCCCATACATAAGGAATACTGCAACGGTGAATGTAAGGACATCTACATTTATTTTATGAACTGATTGCCTGTGACATTTCTATATTAACATTGCTGGAGAATGCTGGTATATTTTTGTGCTTTGCTCATGCTACAAAGTCCTGAGCTTGTACCATAAGCTGCCTGCATAAAGTATATTTATTTGTGCATATTTTCCCCACCTGGAGATTCAACATTCCTGAAGTGCATGCCCTTTGCAGTGTTTGAGCAAATTCATTTCACTTAAAGCGGAAACAATCTTGTGGTGCATTATGTGTAGTGTGCACCTTGTATCTGCCTTTTCACCATGGTGATGACAATTGAGTAACTACTTTAAACTACTGCTACAGCTGATGGCATAGTGTCACTTTTCTAAGCCATGGCAATGCCAAAGAGTGTTTCACCTCTGAAACCACTTATGAGGGAGAAAGACTTTAACACATATCTGACAGCCTTCAAGCAGTATTTCCACCAGGAAGGGTGTGGACAGAACAAATAGCCTAGAATCTTATCAAGCTCAGATACCTGGACAGCCTTTAAAAGCCTTTATGGACGTAAAAAGGACTGAGAATGTCAACTACGAAAAAGTGAAAAAAAGGCATTGTTAGACAGAGCTGGTGTTAGCTCTGAAACAAAACTCATAGGTTTCATGGCTGGGCATTTTATTATAAAAAACAGTAAGATCTATGTGATCTGTACTTAAATTATACCTAGACCATAGAGGTCAAAATACTGAATGTATAGTACTAGAAATGGTAACCAGTGACAAACTTAAAAGGACTTTGCTTCATTCTTTATAAAACTGGGTGTTTTAAACTGACTCTAAGGATACTGAAAATTTTGCTGTACTGGTAGTAACATTGTTATGCAGTGGAACTATGTCTAAACCTGAACCACAGAGAGCAACAATAAAGCACATTATCTGTTTTAAATGTGGAAATGGGTCATATTGCTAAAGTTTGTACTAGTAATGGCATCACTGTTATATATGTGAAAGCTATAGACAGTGAAAAGCATGCTATTAGTGATGATGTTATGCTTATAGAATGTGATGAAGTGTCTGTAAGAATAGCAGAGTCAGCCTTCTGCTATTCTGTCATAGCAAAGTTAGTTAAGTACAATGTCTTAATTCATGGCAGAGAGCTCCAGGACACAGACTCAGGCCTTGCTTATAAATGTATAGTGTGCATATGAAAAAGAAGACCCTTACTAAAAATCCAGTTAAAGTGCTCCTTATTGCAGTACAGCTAGGTGATACTGTACTGCAATAAGGTACATGGTACAGAAGCAAGAAATACATGAGTTTTTGCTAAGAAACACGTGTTTCCAGAACAACCCAATTGTTGCAGCCCCACTCTGACACACAATATGATAAACTGGAAACAGTTACCCATCTTAAAGATTTCTGGTGGCAATGGAAAGAAGGTATCCAGGCCACCATATCAGTGTGGGGAAGGGAACCATATTGTGAATAAGTCTAGAGATACACCTCGACCTACTCTGGAATAGGGAAAAACAACTACTAAGCACATTCATAAGAATATATGTGCATAACAAAGACCAAGGAATGGTGTTAAAAAGAACAAAGCTACTATTATTTAGCTAAGGTTACAGAAAAAAGGAAGACCCAGCACATTTCTAAAACCTAAAAATGTGTGGATGGAAGGATGGATGGATATATTGCTAGGAGTGATGACACTGGTCTCTAGACTGACCATGAGGAAATTCTAGCACTGGAAGACCTCCATGAAAGCCACCCAAACATCAGAAAGCATAATAATAATAAGACACCTTCAGCAGAGTAAAAGAAAATATAACAAGACTTGTTGGGGAAAAAGGTAAACAAAATACTCTTACCTCTTCATCATATTTTATGTTATTAAATGAGTTATGATACAGAGTTAACAAAGACAGAGAGGAAGTGGCACGTCAACTATTAGTACCTCAAGCCTTTCAAAACCTAGTGATGAGGTTAGCACATAGTCATATTCAAGGACACCTAAGAATGGGCAACACTAAAGTATGAATCTTACTTAGATTATACTGGCCAGGAATATTGAAAGGAATTAAGAACTTTCTGTTGCACATCCTGAATACGAAAAGAGAGTTCTATACCCAGATTTCAGAAATCCTTTAATGCTAAGGCCAATGTCATAGCTGCCATTTGAATATATATTGATTTGGATATCTATGGTTCATAGGTTCAAAGGTAGGTACTAGGCTAGGGTCCATACAAGCCTAGCCAAAAAATGTACCCTGGCTTTCGCCACTCAAGAACATTATTTTCCTGTGCCCCTGTTGAGTAGAGCCACAGAAGTGATCCCCGGGGTGAATTTCCCATTTCCCATCCAATCATCAAGATTTTTCTTGAAGAGTGCTAATGAGCAGCTCTGTTTGACATAGATAGGTAGTCTGTTCCAGAGTATGGGAAGTCTCTGGGACAGGAATCTATCCCTCCAGCATGTTCTGTTTATTGTGGTGACAAGGTTAAGGTCCCTAGAGCATGTAGCTCGGAGGGATTGGGATTTCTTTAAGTGGAAAACTTGCAGAGAAAACCAGTTTAATTGACCAGCAGCCAAATGAAATAATGTGACAGAAAACAAATTAAAAATTAAAGACTGCTGGTCATGTGATTTTAGACCTGTATTTAAGCTTCTAGAGTTTAGTGTTTGAATGTATTAGTATTGAAGAAGGGTTACGCCCGAAAGCTCTGCTTTTTATTAAACTGGTTTTCTCTGCAAGTTTTCTCTTTTGAGTTCGTGTTCTGCAGCTGGTTTTACTTGTGATTTCTTTAAGTGGAGCATGTCCAACAGCTCTGGGTTTGACATAGCTTTGTATGTTAGGCAGAGATCGCCCCTGAGTAGGTGATATGCGATGGAGTAAAGCTGCAGTTTTTTGAGACGGTCTGCATAGGGCATATGTTTGAGGCCAGTAATCCTCTTTGTGAGGTATTTCTATGGTCTTTCCAGTTGTTGTAGATGTCTTGTGAGGTACATACCAAAAGGGGCGTTGTACTCTATAATGTGTCTAATGAGTGATGAGTAGAGGGGAACAATGACCTCTTTTTTTCTGGATGAGAATCTTTTTGTGATGAGATGAGCCACGTAGAAGGATTTCCTGACCACTGTGGCGATGTGATTATCAAAGGAGAGACTACTGTCCACCTGTGTCCCAAGGTCTCTTATCACATTTTCGGCATTAAGTAGACTACCAGCTATGTGGTAGTTCATGGGTACAGAGTTTTTACCAAAGGGGATGACAATACACATTTTGGCATTGAGCTTCAGGCCATGGCTTTGACACCAGGTATCTGTCTCATTGAGGCCCTTTTGTAGTTTGTCCACATCGTTAGGAGTTTCGATTATGGCTCCTAGTTTGCAGTCATCTGCAAACTTTGTTAGCCAAAGACCTTCTGTGTTGGCCTGCACTTCAGAGAAGTAGATACCAAACAGGAGAGGACCCAGGACTGAACTCTGTGGTACTCCCCTTGTTACTGGTCTGATGTCGGATTTGGAATCCACTACTTTCACAGTGTGGGTTCTGTCTGTGAGCCAGTTGGCAACCCATCTTGTGACATAGGGATTTATACCTAGTTTAGTGAGCTTATCTATAATTCCAGAGTGGGGGATGGTGTCAAAAGCCTTGGCGAGATCTGGATAAGCTGTGTAAACCATTTAACCCTGATCTATGGCTTTGGTGACTGCTTCAAAGAAGTCAATCAGGTTTAGGAGACATGATCTGCCTTTTACAAATCCAAACTGTGTAGGGTCCAGAGTTTGAAGATTACCAATTTCTTTGTTTATGAGTTCCATGATGATATGTTCCATGGCCTTGCAGATCAGGCTCATCAGGCTAATGGGGCGGTAGTTCCCGGGGTCCGTCGTGGCTCCCCTTTGTGGAGTGGGATAACTGTCATGGTGCACCATTCAGTGGGTACAAAGCCTGAGGTGAGGCTATGATTGAACATGGTATTTAGGTAGGGTGCCAGTTCATTCTGTAGTTCATGTAGAATGCAGCCTGGGATATTGTCAGGTCCCATGGATGCTGTGTTCTTGGCTTTGGAGAGTGTGTTTTTTACCTGTGCAGCCATGATTATAGGAACTTTGCATTCTTCAGGTATAGAGATGGGCCCTCTAGGGGGTGAGAGTGGGGTAAAGGTAGCACTGAACCTATCTGCTAGGATGTTGGCAATATCAGTTGGTTCTGTATATTTAGTGCCATTATGCTGTAACTCAGAGCAGATCTGAGTGTTCCCATTTAGATTCTTGACATAGCTATAGAATGCTTTGTGGTTGTCTTTAGAGTCAGTGGCAATTTTGTTTTCGTAACTAGCTTTGGAGGATTTTATCCAGCTTCCCTCTCTCTGCATGTTACCCACATTAGAACTTGTCAGAAGCCAGTCCCTTAGTGCTAGAAGCCAGCTAGCTACTTGGAGAGCTCCCCACATTAAACAATTTCAGATACAAGCACGTCACTGATCCCCATCACTATAGTGAGGGTAGCAGTGACTGTTCCCTCTTTGGTGTCATATTTAGGTGTGCATCAGTCTATCTTTCTATGGTATCTGTTATGTATGAAGGAGGCAATGGTACTAACTTATAAGGATTTAGACAAGCATGAAAGCATGACCATGGCTGTTTAAATGTGTGCTAAGAATGCTTACAGTTCTATCTGATCATGGTCCCCAACTGCTTCTGTCTTCCTTTCCTTGTTCCTTCCTGTCTTTGCTATGACTTTGCCTGGATGGTTTTCCTCACAACGTTTGTAGTTTACACTTAGCTGGTATTGCGTCATTCCAGATTTGCTATACTTTTCTTCCTGGATATATATTAACATGGCAGTTACATGTTTGTTCTGGTTCTACCCTGTTTACTTTGCATTAGTTAGTGACATTTTGTTTGTGTCTTTTGGCTTTTCCCAGTTAGGGGTCGCCACAGCGGAACTCCAGTCCGCTAATGATTGGCAGTAGAGTTTTACGTGCGGGCTTGCCGGGCCTAACGCACAACCTTTAATGAAGGAACACCCATTCATGCATGTATTTGTTTTAAATGATCTACATATTGTTGAAATGTGTTAAAACTTCATTTATGTCCTGTTTCCAACCCACAGAGTTATGTTTCAGCTGCCTAATTAGTTCTCTCAGACTATCACAAGTATTCTAGTTTTCTTTCATTTTTGACACATCTATAAACAGCATGCCCCTCATTTGTGTGCACCAAGTTAAAGTTTTTGGACACTTTCTGAGTTACATTTCACCTCTGACACAAGCATACTTATTCTCCTCTCCTGTTAGCCTTTATCCACCTACCTATCTATATATAACTATGTACATATATATATATATATATATATATATATATATATATATATGTTTGTGTGTGTTTTTTTCTCTCTCTCTGTATCTATCTATATATATATATATATATATATATATATATATATATATATCTCTCTCTCTCTCTCTCTGTACACACACACACACACATATATATATATATATATATATATATATATATATATATATATATATATATATATATCTACTTCATTCAGCTGTTCCCTTTACAGGTTGCCACAGTGGATCATCTGTTTCCATTTCTTCCTGTCCTCTGCATCTTACTATGTCACACCAACCACCTGCATGTCTTCTCTCACCACATCCATAAACCTTATCTTAGGCCTTCCTTTTTTCCTCTTACCTGGCAGCTCCATCCTTAGCATCTTTTTCCCAGTATACCCAGAATATCTCCTTAGCATATGTCCAAACCAACGCAATCCCGCCTCTATGGCTTTGTCTGCAAACCATCCAACCTGAGCTGACCCTCTAATATACTGATTCCTACTCCTGTCCATCCTTGTCACACCCAGTGCAAATCTTAACATCTTTAACTCTGCTACCTTGAGGTCTGACTCCTCCCTTTTTGTCAATGCCACCTTCTCCAATCCATATAACATAGTTGGTCTCACTACCCTCTTGTAGGCCTTCCCTTGCACTCTTACTAGTTCCCGTCTGTCACAAATCACTCCTGACACTCTTCTCAACCTACTCCACCCTGCCTGTACTCTCTTCACCTCTCTTCCACACTCATTATTACTCTGAACTGTTGATCCCAAGTATTTAAACTCATCCACCTTCACCAACTCTACTCTCTGCATCCTCACCATTCCTCTATCCTCCCTCTCATTCACACACATATATTCTATCTTAGTCCTGCTGACCTTCATTCCTCTCCTCTCTAAGCATATCTCCACCTCTCCATTGTCTCCTCAACCTGATCCCTACTCTCACTACAGATCATAATGTCATCGGTAAACATCATAGTCAACGAAGACTCCTGTCTGATCTCGTCTGTCAACCTGTCCATCACCATTTCAAATAAGAAAGGGCTCAGAGCTGATCCTTGATGTAATCCCACCACCACCTTAAATGCATCAGTCACTACTACTGCAGACCTCACCACTGTCACACTACCCTCATACATATCCGGTACCACTTTTATATATTTCTCTGCCATTCCTAACTTCTTCATACAATACCACAACTCCTCTCTAGGCACCCTGTCATATGCGTTCTGTAAGTCCACAAAGAAACAATGCAACTCCTTCTGACCTTCTCTATACTTCCCCATGTACACCATCAGAGTAAACACTGCATCTGTAGTGCTCTTTATATATATATATATATATATATATATATATATATATATATATATATATATATATATATTCATTTATTGGGTGTTAGCATTCAGTATCACCCTCTTAATATAGTTTGATTACTTTTATATGAATGTAAATTTGCCTATGTCAGAAGTGATAATTCAATAAAGGTGTTTGAAAAAAGAACACAGCAAAGAAAAAGATTTATTTATTCAGTGAAGTGTAATTGATTAGTAGTTCTAATGAAGTCCAACATATTGAAGGATAAAAGACCTTTACAATAAACTTATGTTGTTGGCAGTTGCAGGTTTTATGGCTTCCTCTACAGGGCTTTCTACTGGATTATTGGTATATTTTACAGTGGAGTTTGCACCTATTGTCTATGTGCTTACTGTATACTGTCTGAATGTTTGTATTTTGATATGTTATGGTTATGTTTATTTATGTTTTCATGTTTTTATTTTTTTATGTATGTATGTATGCATGTATGTAGTGCTAAGAAGGCACTCAGAACCAAAATCTCAAAGCTCTGTTCTCAGTGTATACTGCAGGCCTGTAAACATAACTTATAAGGATCCTTGGACCAAGTTACTTTCCTACAAGAACTACAAAGTAAAAAAAATACCCACTCAGCATAGAGAAACACACCACTTTAATAAGTAAAACCAACATAAAAAAATATATATATCGTCGTTGACTAAACGCTTTCACCCTCTGTATTTTTTTATTACACACACCCCAAGTACGTCAGTCGGAACGCTTGAGGAACAGGGGCCAACAGACTTTGAGAGGACACAACAATTGGCAAACCAATGGGCCAGCATGGAGAGAGAGTGGGAGAGATGGAACTAAATGTGAATATAAATATAAATGTGAATGCAAATGTAAAGGTCAATGTTGGTTTTGATACGTTGGACAATGTCAATGATTCTGTGGTGGAAGTATATGATCTTGAAATGTCTAATGGTATGTTTGTAGATAATGACATACATGATTCCATCACTGTAATAGATAGGCAGGATCCTGACATCACTGTTTTAACATTTCAGGGTTTTACATTGTACAACTTAAGTAACTTGGAGATTAATAAGACACATTTAAAGGTGTTGTGCAAAGGGTTTAATTTTGTTCCTAGTCACAGGACTAATATAAAGAACTTAGTTATTAACGTAAAGATGTTTACTAGGCAATTAAACCTTTGGTTATTTTTTGATGGAAGAAACACTACACAACCTGTTTACAAAGGTTTAAAAAGGAAGAGCACATTTATTCCCCCCAACAATCCAATGGTTATGGCATTTGAACCTTCTCATGAAGGGGAATTTAGGAAGGCATGTAACAAGAACAATTTAAGTAATGACAATTTTACTAGTGATGAGAGAAAGTGCTTGAACGATTTGATACAATCCAAGGAATACAGGGTCATGAAACCAGACAATGGTGGGTGATTAGTTATTATGAGTCAGCTTGATTATGTGAGCAAGATGTTTAACATCTTGAATGACAGCAATACATATGCGAGGGTATCCCAAAATGAAGTTCATAGAGCTTACATGAAGATTGATTTATTTTTGCATGATTCTTACTTTCAAGGAGTGATCACAAAGGGTGAACTAGAGTATCTTTTAGCTGATGCCCCCATTACTCCGTTTATGTTCGGGATACCCAAAATTCACAAAAATATTAGCAACCCACCCCCCTTAGACCCATCGTCTCTGCTAGAAAATCTAAAACATCATTCTTGGCAGTAGATGTTGTCAACCTATTTAGGGTCATTCCTCATCAGCTAGGACTTGATTATTACAGACAAACGTTGGTAGATTTTAGAAAATGTGAACCATCAAAAGTGAACTTTTTGGTTGAAGTGATGAAATAGTGTTGATCAACAATTTTGTGTTTTTTTAGGGCGAATTGTTATGCCAAAAAAACCCAGGGTGGCTATGGGTGCCAAATGTCCACCGTTTTTTTGCAAACATAGTAATAGCAGAGTGAGAAACACAGTATGTATTCAACTTTGTTTATTGCAACCAAATTAAATGCTACCTACGGTTTTTGGATGACATTCTGGTCCTGTGGAAAGGTATGGCAGATGAAGGTTTGGAATTTATAGAATACTTAAATGTGACAATGGGATTTTTAAGATTCATATCTAGAATTCATAACAAGGAAATAGATTTCCTTGATATACTTATCAAGAAGGACAGTATAGGACATACTATTTCATCTACCATCTTCAGAAAGAAACCCCATTCAAATTCCCTGTTGAGGTTTGACAGTTGTCACCCTTTGCAACATAAGAAGAGTGTAGCGAAGGGCCAGATGGTCAGACTGTTCAGACTGACAAGTGACAATGAATGCTTTACATTAGATATGAACAGGTTGATTGACATGCTAATTGAGAGGGGATACCCTCTTGAAATTTTGGTAAAAATCAAGAGAAAGGTTGTTAAAAATAGAAATAGAAGAGTCATCCCTATATTGAAAGGAAGGGGCAAAAGGCCAAAGTAGTTTTCGGCAAGAGATATGTGAATTTGGGCATGACTTTACAGTCACTGAATTTAATGACAGTTCTTATGAGATCATTTTCAGGCTTAATATGTTCTGGGAAGGAATATTTGACAACAACTTGAAATTAAAAATGGGGATGAGACCAAAGATAACATTCAGTTGAGGAAAGAACTTAAAGGAACTTTTGGAATTAAGTCAACAACCCAAGTCCAATACATTTAGATCACATATGGGTAAATGTGGTTTTTGCAGATGTTATAGATATATAAACAAAGGACCTTACATTTACATTCCAGAGTATTATAGAAACCTAGAATGCCCAGGTAAATGCAATTATGAAACTAGCTGCATTGTTTATGTAGCATCATGCACAGTATGCCTGGCGTTTTACTTCGGGAAAATGGTTAGGAATTTAAAAGAGAGAATTTCCAAACATGTCTGTAACATAAAAAATAATAAGTTATGCAGTGCATTATACATGCACAGTATTAAATGCATGAATTTCAAAAAAAATTTGTTTTTTGTTATTGACAGGGTCAGACCAAGTGGGGGGGGGGGTGATCTGAAGTTAGATGTGGAAATTAGAGAAACAGAGTGACAGATTAGGTTAAATGTCCACACACCCCTGGAATTAATGACTTTATTTCCATCAAGGCAATTCTGAAAAAAAAAGCTACTATTATATAACGATCACATACAAGAAACAGGTTTGCTGTCAATGTAAATTATATATTTGAATTCATGTTCACAAGCAAAAAAAAAGGGGGTGGCATAGCCATCCTCTACTCCAATATCTTCAACCTCTCGCCATTCACCACACCTATTCCTGACTTCCACCCAGCTGAACTTATCCTAAACTGCCACCTAAATCCTCACAAGAAATTTGCTGTTGCTTCCATCTATAGCCCCCCTGAAAATAATCTGCCCATCCTAGAGAATATTTGATCCTGGTTTTCCCACAGTATATACCCTTGAAACCCTCATCTTAGGAGATGTCAATATAGACTGGTCCAGACTTACAATTGACTCTCCTCAACTCAGTATCAACCTATATGGTTTCCACCAACTGATCTCATCCCCCTCCCGGCTCCATATAAGCTCATCTTCCAGCTCCACAATTGATTGGATTCTCATTAACTCCCCCCACTACTACCACAGCCCCACTACCTCACCAGACTCCCTTAGTGATCATCTCCCCACCTCTGTCTTAAGACACTCCACCCAACCTCCCAAACCCCAACTTTACAGAGATTGTTGCAAACTCTCTAACTTTAATATCTCCCAATTCAACTCCATTCCTTCCAGTACAGACTGGTTTGTCCTTAGACAAATCCCTCTCAGTGATGCTGTCAGTATGTTCAATAGCATCTTCCTGAATACCCTGAACTCTCTTGCTCTCCCTAGGAAGATTTGAATAAAATTAAATTATGCTCCCTGTCTTTCCAAGGAAACTAGGTCCCTTATGCAAAAAAGAGATAGTGCTTGGAAAGCTTGGACTAAAACAAAATAACTACCCCTGCTACTCAAATACAGACAACTAAGGAATCTTGCTAAGAAACAAACTAATAAGGACAAAAAGTCCTACTATAACTCTGCTCAGCTGAATAGCAAATCCAAACCCCAAAAGTTTTGGTCTACTCTTAACAACATTCTTTCTCTAGGCTGACCCTCCAACCCCTCCCCTTACCCAAATACACCCCCTCAGGAAATCGCTACCCTCCTCAATAAACACTTTGACACCATCCAAAAACTCATACCCTTCAAATCTAGCACAACTTCTCTACCAACCCCTCCCACCCCTCCAAACAACACTCTCTTCTCCTTTCACCCTGTTTCTACTTCCTACATCAAATTTCTTCTTCTTAAGCTCAAGCCCTGCTCTCCCTCCATTGACAATCTACCTCCTACCTTCCTGAAACTTGCTGATGAATCATTTGCCTGTTCTTTATCTATTCTAATCAATAGATCAGTTCAAGAATCCACTGTTCCTACCCTATGGAAATCTTTCTTCACTGTTTCCATGCATAAATGGGGAAACTCCACAGACCCAGCCAACTACCGACCCGTCACCATCCTATCCCCCCCACTCTAAGATACCTGAAAAATGCATTCACTCACAGCTTCTTAACCACCTCCTCCAGCATAACCTTTTCACTCCTACTCAGCACGGTTTCCGTCCTAACCACAGCACAACTACTGCCCTCCTATCCTTCACTCACACCATCAACAAGGCCCAAGATAACAATAAACTCATATCCTGTCTCTTTCTAGACCTTTCTAAAGCTTTTGATACAGTCTGTCATCCTTTACTGCTATCTAAACTTGCTAAACTCAACCTATCTTCCACCTCCCTTGCCTGGTTCTCAAGTTATCCATCCTGCAGGCAGCAATCTGTTAAATGGCTCTCATCCTTCTCTCCATTCATTCCTGTCCCAACCGGAGTACCACAAGGCTCCATCTTGGGTCCCCTTCTGTTTAATGTCTTCACCAACGATCTTTATACATCTTGTAAACAATCCTCCCTCATCCAATATGCTGATGACTCTACACTCGTCTCTATCTCAAACAATATCTCTGAACTCCATACCCTAACCCAACACACCTTTCTATCCACTGAACAGTGGCTATCTGATAATCTACTTATCCTTAACCCAAAAAGACCAAACTCTTACTCTTTCTCCCCCGTTCTCTTACTCACCATAAATCCACCTTTCCTATTACATCTTCTAACAATACAATTATCCAACCCAATACCAGCACAAAACTCCTGGGCATCATCATTGATGATCAACTCAAATTCAACCTGCACATACTCCAATGCATAAAAAAAACACACACACCAGAAGCTAGGGTTACAGTATCGCAACAAAAAATTTCTAACCCCTAATGCCAGACTCTCCATAGCACAGGCACTCCTCCTCCCATCCCACCTATATACCGCCCCAGTTTTTACCAACATTCAGGCCACAACCCTAAGCAAACATCAACAAACTTACCATAAAATAACTAGATTTATTACAAACTCTCCATACAGTGCACATCACTGCATTGCACTAAACTCTCTCCAATGGCTGGAACTCCCCCAACTCCAGCTATCACAGTTTCAAATGTCACACTTCATTCTATACAAACCTTCATTCTGTCATTCTCTTTTATCCTTGGTCTCTAACTATTCTCCATCTCGGACCCTTCGTACCTCAAACCAGCAACTACTTGACATCTACCAACCTAATTAAACAATGGGCAAACTTCTTTATAAATACTCTGTTGCCCATGCTTGTAACAAACTTCCCTTAGACATACATTCAATTACCCACCCATCACACTTTAAAAAATTAACTAAAACTTCATCTGCTCAACTCCAATACTTGCTCCTGTCAAGACCCAACCTAAGTTCCCTACTCCCCATATACGTATCTAAATAATTATCTCACCTTTCATCTAGTACCATATATATGCGGGTACTTACTAAGTTCAATCAATCAACGATGATGGACAAAATTCCTATGTAAATAGATACTTCCTCTGTAAATATATTATGTGTATATTGCTTTGTGCATGCATTCTGCTTTGTTTCTTCTACGTGCTGTATAACAAGCTTTTTGTAATTCTTTTTGTCTCAAATATTTTTATTTACTGTAAACTGTTTGTGAATGGAAATTTACTGTAAACTGTTTGTGAATGGAGCTTTTCTCCTCAGGTCTCCTCTCTTCTCTCTTATGGAGGAGTGCCAGTTCCATGTCATGCTATCATGTAGAATGTGCCAGAAAAAAAAGGATGCTCTCCAACCTGGCACTCCTTTCTTCTCTGCTATTGAGAAGCAACCAGATCCATGTCACACCTTCATGTAGATTGTGAGAAAAATAAAAGTCCTTTCTCTAGTCCTGTGATACTACATTCTCATTGGTGGAGGATTAGGTCCATGTCATGTCCACATGTAGAAAATGAGAGTGAAAAAAATCTGATCCTTAGAAGAGAAGGGAGGAGCACCAAGTCTCTGTCCTACCCTCACATTTACAGGAGAAGCAGGAACAAAAACATCTGCCACTTCAGCACCTTGCACCTGGGGCAGGTTGCTTTCACCCCACTCCAAATACACTTCTGTTTCTGTACCATGGGTGCCGGAACCATAGAGCCAGGGAGAGGGGGAGCCCTCCCACTTTTACAGCTGCAAGACCTGTTGGGAAAAATGAATGAAGTGGAGTTTTCATGCTAACATGGATTCCCCTGTGTGTTAGTTAAACTAACTAAACTCGCTGTTCTTGTTCTCTTATTGCTCTGTGTTACAGGAGTTATGCTGCCACTGTGTGTGTGTGTGTGTGTGTGTGTGTGTGTGTGTGTGTGTGTGTGTGTGTGTGTGTGTGTGTGTGTGTGTGTGTGTGTGTGTGTGTGTGTGCAAAATGCCCCAGTTAGATATACCTGGTGGTTAGAGTTACTCAGGCTCAAACAAGAGCCTGAATTCTCTACCCATACCACCACAGGCAGGTGAGTCCATAGCTCTCCACTGTCCAGATTTTCACAGAATATTTGGCTCATACTTTTGGCCCGTTTCTCTTAAAATTTGTGTTTTTCTGGCAAATCAGTGAGAAATGAATTCACTAAATAATGATAGCTCTTTAAGTTTCAGTCTTCCTATCTTTCTGGAAACACATGGTAACACAAAACACTTTATTTTAGTGACTTTCTAGGATTATACAAGCAATATTTAAAATGTATCCCTGGTTTTGTTCCTTTGTCTCCCCAAAATAAATTTTGGCTTTTTCCAGATTTCTTGTGCTGTAAGTTAGGAGATTTAGTTGATCGTCAAATTTTACAAGGAGCTGAGAGCTTCAGGGGAAGAGAAGTTTAGTGCTACTTATGCTAAGTTGTTTGCGTTGTTAGTAGCACAACAGTTAGTATACCTGCTTTTGATGCAGAAGGCTGTGGGTTCTACACCCACAGTATGCAGATGGATCATTGATACTGTACTATGTTGTACTTCAAAGGGAGTTGATGCTGCAGTCCTATGAATGTCCTCTTTGGAGGAGTTACCTAGTAACTATGAATCTATTATCAAGTTTGTCATCCATTCCACATTGCAAAATTACTAGCTTATCATTTTTTAATGTAGCATAGGCAATTTATTCTTCAAGGGCAACAGGCATTTTATTTGTAGATGAAACAATGAAATATAAAGTTGTTTACTAGCAGCAACCTTTCATTAGTTACAGATCCCTTTAATGTGGAATTATTTAGATGACTTACTTCTGCAGACATTTTGCATATTTACTGATATTGGTGGATTGTACTGACAAACGTTTCAGGTGGCCTTTTAAGGTTGAAATTTTCTGAAATGGGTTGTTTTGTCATTATTGCTTCATACATTTTGTTTCATTGCTTACTAGAAGACTGTTCTAAACTACAAATATAAAACACATTCTAACAAGTGGTGCTGTATTATACAAGGAATATAATTTAATACAACCAGGCTAATACAATCAGGAAAGTGAATCAAAGAATGTACACATGTATGCTTGCTCATAGGATGCAAGAGATCAAAATAGGGGAAGAGACCAGTCAACAATGGAGTCCCCCAGGGTTTGGTGCTGAGACTTTTTCTGTTTGGCAAATACATCTCAAAAGTAAAAGGAAATACCAAAGGGCTTTGGCCGACTAAGTTTGAGATGACTGCAAGCTAGGAGCAGCTATTGAATCCCCAAATGAGTTAACCATCATGCAGGAAGGTTTGTCTCAAACAATAACTGGTGACAGAATCATGAATTGAAACTAAACTCCAAGAAATACATTATCATATCCTTTGGGAAGTCACCTACTCCAGTGAACTGCCAAATTGACAATGCCCCCTAAGAACTGACTCAGTTGTTTGGCATTTGGGAACTTGTGTGTACAGTGACCTAACTTTTGACCAACATGTGCCCAGAGTCATAAGAATGTCTTTCTATATTGCACAGCTTATAAACAAATTGATTTTGACTAGATCTAGAGTTGTTATTGTCCCCCTTTACAAAGCCCTCATTAGGTCAATCATTTTGTATGATGCCCACTTTGGCATGTATCTGTCCAGACCCATGCAACAACTAGAATACCCACAGAGATACCTTACTAAAAGGATACAAGTCCTAAACAATAGGGCTTGCATGGACCACCTCAAAGATTTATCACTATACTCAGTATCCTACAGGGTGCTTAGAGGTGACCTGTGTCTGGCATACAAGGCATCCTCTGACCTAATACTCATGGACCTACTGAACATCAACAAGTCAAATAGCATCTGAAACCCTTAGTCCAGGTATCTAAATTGAATGTTGTGGAGAGATGGATATATCTAGAACATACTATCCATTCAAGTAAAACAAAGCTCATCCCTGTCCATATTCAAATGCAACTTGGATCTAAGGATGAGTAATAGAAAATGTACTCCAGGATTGCCACTCATACCCCTAATGGATAGAGGCAGTTCCTAAATGCTGCACCCCTTACATGGGTACCCTCAAATTATCTATAGTGTGATCACATTTAGTCTCACTAGGGCTAATATACAATTATCAGCCATGGGATAGGTAAGACCAATCAAGAAATGTTAATTCAAGCACCAAAATGGAATTTGGCCAAGCTTAAAACGTCCTCCAAGTGAACCTATTTTGTGGTAGTAAATAGTTTTAAAAAATTGCCCTTTTAGATTACTAAGTGCCCCTGTCAAACCCCCCCCCCCAGTCTTCAACAGCTTCCGGCGCCTCTGTCTGTGACACACTTCTCAGGTTTGTGAGGAAAGTTGAAAAAATAATAACCATCCTGTCCTTAGGCCCTACAGAAGCTATAATGACCTTCTGTGTGCACTTCTGTAATTTATGACCAAATTTAAAGAAAATAATTAACACAATTGACCCCAGCCTCCCTCACAGGCTATATCAACCTTCTGTGCATACTTCTGAATAAGGATGGTTTTAGAATAGGTGGGGTTGAGGGCAGAAACCACCACTAGGTCCATGTCATAATCTTTATAAACAGTATGGGATATTCGGTTACCCATATGCCCTGAAGTTTTAAAGGCCTGGAACTTCTTTGATGTATTTTATGCCTTAATTTTGAAAGGTAATGACTCTTTTAACTGAATTTCTTAATGCTACTCAAAAAAGATCTACATATACCCACCTTAATTGTGGATGTCCACAGATAAAAAAAACAGTAATATTTTTACACACACACACACACACACACACACACACACACACACACACACACACACACACACACACACACACTCTCTGCATGCTCACATTTATAGAAACTGGGTACTGGAGTAAACCAGAGCACATGGATAAACCCATACAAAGAAGGAAGGGCATATAGACTCCACAAAGAAAAAAAAAACAACCACAAATTCAACTACATCAAATGACAACTATTCTTACTGCATTTGGCACAATTGTGCAATCATACAATGTGCCAGTGAGCATTCATACACATCCTGCTTCTGCCAGACTACCAACCCAAGCTTCATAGCATGTGCAAGGGTTGTGTTTGTGATGGAATTTATAGCCAACGTGCTACTTTTAAGTACATTGCAGCTATCCTCCCCATACACAAGCATAATGGCATTGCTGATGTTTGTGATAGAATGTGAAACAAACTATAGTTGATTTCTTACTCTTACACTGCAACCTACTCCAACACATGCATACACATGCATGAACACATAACACAAACACATATGCACACGCACACAAGCATATATGCGCATGCACACACAAACATGCATGCACAAGCATAAGACAAATCTGGTTTAATCTTAAGTCTAAATTACAGCTCCTAGGCAATCAAGAAAATATTTACAATAGAAATATTATTAGGCACATTCCTCCACATAATCTAACAAAAACAATCAGTATCCATTGGGGCTGCTTTCATTCTAATGAAAGTATACGTAACTAAAAGTTGGACTAGCCAGGAAACCATAACCTGGTCAAATTTTAATGAAATGGCTATTAAATATATTAAAGCCTGTAATATCAGTCTATGCCATTTTTCCATGACTTAATTGACTATGTGACTAAGATCTAAGATTTTATTTTAGAAATTTTGTTTTATTTTGAACTATGAATTTATTTACATTACACACATCTACTTCATCTACCCTTTTTGGCTTTGTAAGATTTTTTTTCCTTTTTACTTCTTTTAGAAGAAGTTAACTAATTTTCACTGTTATTTCTGTGTTAGGCACATAATACTTTGTACATAGTCGTATATAGTTACTCAGACTATATAGTAGTTGATTACTGCTGACTCTTTATATTTCTTATGATTGCATTACTTGTTTTGTTGTATCAATTTAACCAACCTCAGAGATATGCACAGTTGGTCATTATAACTTATTTTCTACTGAGGAAAGCATAGCCATTATTTCTCTAATTTTCCTCACAATTAAACATCAGAGGTATGGACAGAAGGCTACTATGGCTTTTGTGAGGCTGTGACAGTGTGGTCATTATTTATTTAACTTTTCAGTCATACCTCAGAGCTATGCACACAAAATCACTATAACTTGTATAAGGGCAGTGTACTGTCAAGGAGCAACAGACTGGAATACATGATTGCGATGTATATATATTTTTCTCTTTTTCTCACAATCATAGATCAGACGTGTACACATACGGCTAACCTTGGGAGGTAGGGATAAGGAAAAATTTTGTGAATACACATCTGGGATCGACAAGTTAAAATACATTACTATACTCTAGTTGTCAGAATGATACCCTGATGGTAGCTGTCTTTTAGAGGTGGGGTGAAAACACAAGCTGTATGATGTATGACAGTAGCAACTTGAAATATATGACTCAGGCCAGTTACTCATTCACTTTCATCCCAATCTGACATCAGAGGGATACACGGTAGGTGACTACCTTTTGTTTTGTTTTGAAAGGGCGACAGACACTATTCTAAGATATGATTCATGTATCTTTGCAATATCTTCTCAGCTTATTGGGAACTATCTTTTTTGTCAGTTTTGATTATTAAGCCTTGTGTACAACTTATTTCTTCTTGAAAGAAAATAGACTGATTCTATTCTTTTTTAAGTTAATCATGATTTTTGGACAAGGTCATAATTGTTACAAAAGGTTGGAGAAAGAAGCTTTAAAATGCAGCTCAGTGTATGTAGAAGCCAATGGCTTCTAGGGAGAGGACTGGGGGGGGGGGGGTGTTGAGACCTCTGGCTTAATTTGATTATTTTGTCCGCACATATTATGGCGCTGTCTTAGCCATTTAGCATACATTGAAACATTAGACAACAAAGTATGAGAAAACAAGAAAAAAGTAATCTGAATGTAGTCAAAAGGCTAGAATGGTAGGAAAGTAGAAGATTCATTAGGGGTATGTGGGGGGCAGTGGTAGTGGGGGCTCATGGAGTCCTTTTCTTAGGGTTTAATTTCACCAAAGACCAGAGTCAACATATTCAGTACTGCCAAGAACTGCCTCATATAAATGCACCACATAGCTTTTCAACAAGATTTGTTATTCTCCATAAAACATTTTATAACAATTTAACATCTGGATAAGAAAAAAACATGCAAGTTTTTTGTTTTTGTTAGATTTCCGGTGTACAACAACCCTTTTGATTGCATCTTTGTATTTACTACTACATGTTACATATCTGGTTATAGTATTTATGCAACAAGGTTCTTTATTTACTACTACATGCCATGTACCTGGTTGCATAATAGTGTTAAACATGCCCTTACAGACACACTCTTCAAGCTGTTTAACTTGAGTTTGGCTATTGGATTTGTCTCTGATGAGTGTTGCACTTTAGTAGTAATGCCCCTCTGTAAGGGTAACCTTACAACTGATCTAAGTAGTTAAAAATTCTATCAGCTTTACAAGCCTCATCTGCAAAACCATGGGGTGTATTAGAAGTAACCTGATAAACTGTTATTTGACTTGATTCCTAACAGTTTGGCCTTGTGAAGGGTAGGGCTTGTCTAGTTACCCTGATAAACTTTCTTTAAAAGGATTAGAAAAGCTGTAGATAATGGCCATGCAGTGCACATGGGGTAGCTTGACTTGGTGAAGGCCTTCAACACCATTCCCCATGCTGGCATCATACTAAAGCTAATTTCTTTAAAAAAACTGACCCCTGTGTGGTAAGATGAAGACCAAAGTGTATAAAACACAGAACCCACACAGTGCAAGTAGCAGATGCCTCATCAGTAAGTATGAAAGTGACCAGAGGTATCTCTTAGGGCTCAGTGATGGGGCATTTCTTTTTTGGTACTTACTTATCAGATCTCTAAGTGGACAGCCAAGACCTTTGGCTAACAAAGTATGCAGATTACAAAGACATGCATCTGGAGCGTTTCTCTCCGGGCATCCACTGAAAATTGTCTCGTTCCAAGTCAGACTTTCCCAGTTAGCAAATGTTAAATAAATAAAAAATAATAAATAAATAAATGCAAACTAAAGCTTGTTGTTAAGTCACCCTATGACACCCAAACTCTTCTGCATGAACTCCCTAGTAAACCCTTGGTGTACTAAAAATGAGCTTAAAATAAATTCTAGAAAGTGTATCAGTTTTGTTAGACAATGCTCCCCTAATCATACTGTATAGCCAACCCACCAATACATAATTAAAATTTTGTCAGGGACCTAGGTACTTGGGCTGACAGCTTCCTCTCTTTTGAGCATCATGTGACAGTGGTTGTCATGAAATCATTTTAGTTAGCTCACCTAATTGCCAAAGGAATATCATCATGGCTGTAATGATGTAATCACTCTGCTATACTCAGCAGTGATCAGAACAATGACTGAGTACAATGCCCCCTTTGGGGTATAGCATATTAATCATATCAAATAATTAGGAAGACCCCAAATGTTCCTAGCCAAAAAAATCACACACCTAAAGTTCCTATGCTGGAAGCTCTATCCTTTTATTCAGTGTCTCACAGACTTTTTTTGGGGGGGGGGAGGGGATCTGTCTTACTTACAGCACCATTAGTGACACAGCTGTCCTGGACCACCTGTTTCTCCACAAGTCCAATATCTTCACCAGTACTAGAAGCAGGGACCAAAATCTCCATGAACGGATAAATACTGCACAGTGGATAGGCATGCTTATAAGGCAGCATTTCCAAAACATTTGGAATAAACTTCTCTTCCATGTTAAGCAGTGTGATTCACTACGTAACTTTAAATATAAACTAGTGACTGGATGGGTTTCCACAAATGTACTCTGGGTTTTACTGGTATGGACTTCCTGGAGAAAGGAGATGCTGCCTGAAAGGAGGGTACTATCAAGGCATGAATGGTCATAATATTCATTGGCCATGGAATAGATATGAATTTAAACTGTTTTTATGGCTTACTCCTGTAGTTTGCCAGGAAATCTGTGCCTACCCCATAATGATCCTGAATAGCATAAAGTGGGTGTTAAAGAATGAATGAATAATGAAATACAGCAAAATGACACTACAGTAGAAATCAGTATGGTTCCAGTGAAATGTACCCCTGAGGCAATTTCTGTCTAAAACAAACAGGCTATTAGACAAGAGAACCAAAGCCTATCCTGGTACTCTGTGGGTGAAAGGCAATAAACACGCAGGTCTTTGCATTAAACTTTACTTGTAGAACATACCTCCCAACTGTACGAAGTGTGTACATGAATGGAATGTCTTATTGTACTTGTACCAATTATCTTTACTGCTATTTATGTCAGGTTGTGGGGGAAAAGGGTCAACAGACCAACCCTCTTACCTGGTAAACAAACAGCAATCAGTAGATCAACCCTCTTACCTGGTAAACAAGCAGCAGTCAGTAACTGAATAAATAAATAAACTATCCAGAATTTTGCAGAACATAGCTGATTTTGCCTCATATTTTTGCCCTGTCCCTTGTAAAATCTTTGATTTTCTGGTAAATCTCCCTGGATCATATCTGTCAAGTCTTCAGAATTTTACAGAATGTCTAGATTATTGCTTCATATGTTTGGTCTGTTGTTCATAAAATTTGTGGTTTTCTGTGAAACCATTGAGAATTGTGCTCACTAAATAATGAGACATTTGAGATTTCATATCCTTTAGAAAATTTATGCTAATGCAAAACTTGTTATTCTACTAGCTTGTTAAATTTAGAACAGCAATATTTAAAATCTGTCCCTGGTTTTGGCCCTTTATCCTCATAATTTTTTGGCGTGGTCCAGAATTCTTAATCAAAAGTTAAGATGTATGCAGAGTATTACAGTCAGTTGCTAATTCCAAACATTAAAGTTTCATACATCTATTGCTACATTCATGTATTAATTCCAAACATTACAGTTTCATACTTATATTACTACAGTCATGTGCTAATTCCAAACATTACAGATTCATACCTCTATTGCTAGTCATGTGCTAATTCCCAAACATTACAGTTTCATACTTCTATTGCTACAGTCATGTGCTAATTCCAGACATTACAGTTTCATACTTCTATTGCTAGTCATGTGCTAATTCCCAAAATTACAGTTTCATACTTCTGTTGCTACAGTCATGTGCTAATTCCAAACATTACAGTTTCATACTTCTATTGCTAGTCATGTGCTAATTCCAAACATTACAGTTTCATACTTCTATTGCTAGTCATGTGCTAATTCCCAAACATTACAGTTTCATACTTTATTGCTACAGTCATGTGCTAATTCCAAACATTAGTTTCATATTTCTATTACTACAGTCATGTGATAATTCCAAACAGTACTGTTTCATACTTCTGTTGCTACAGTCATGTGCTAATTCCAAACATTACCGTTTCATACTTCTATTGCTACAGTCGTGTTAATTTCAAACATTATTGTTTCATAGTTCTATTGCTACAGTTATGTGTTAATTCCAAACATTACAGTTTCATACTTCTATTGCTACAGTCACGTGCTAATTCCAAACATTACAGTTTCATACTTCTATTGCTAAAGTCATGTGTTAATTCCAAACATTACAGTTTCATACTTCTATTACTACAGTCATGTGTTAGTGGTGCAGCGGTAGCATTGTTGCCTCACAGCAAGAGGTTCTCCTGTTCAATTCACAGCTTGGGTTGGGAGTGCCTTCTGTGTGGAGTCTGCATGTCCTCCCCGTGGTCGAGTGGGCATTCGAAAGACATGCATTGAATGGGCATGCCTTCATTGAAGGTTGGGCGTCGGGCTGGCAACTCGATACCATAAAAACCAACTGCCTATCATTAGCGGACCAGAGTTCCACTGTGGCGACCCCTAACCGGGAAAAGCCGAAAGACAGACAACAACAACAGTTTCATACTTGTATTGCTACAGTCATGTGCTAATTCCAAACATTACAGTTTCATACTTCTATTGCTACAGTCGTGTTAATTTCAAACATTACTGTTTCATAGTTCTATTGCTACAGTAGTGTTAATTCCAAACATTACAGTTTCATACTTCTATTGCTACAGTCATATGTTAATTCCAAACATTACCGTTTCCTACTTCTATTGCTACAGTTATGTACTAATTCCAAACAGTACCATTTCATACTTCTATTGCTACAGTCATGTGTTAATTCCAAACATTACCGTTTCATACTTCTATTGCTACAGTCATGTGTTAATTCCAAACATTACCGTTTCATATTTCTATTGCTACAGTCATCTGTTAATTCAAAACATTACAGTTTCATACTTCTATTGCTACAATCATGTGTTAATTTCAAACATTACCGTTTCATACTTCTATTGCTGCAGTCATGTGTTAATTCCAAACAATACAGTTTCATAGCATTGTCGCCTTGCAGTAAGACGCTGTCCGGTTCAATTCTCAGCTAGAGTATCTTCTGTGTGGAGACATGGTAATGGGCGTACCTTCGTTGAAGGTTGTGCGTCAGGGCTGGTTACTCGGCATGTAAAACTCAACTACCAATCATTAGTAGACCGGAGTTCCGCTGTGGCGACCCCTAACCGGGAAAAGCCGAAAGGACAGAACAACAACAGTTTCATACTTCTATTGCTACAGTCATGTGTTAATTCCAAACATTACAGTTTCATACTTCTATTGCTACAGTCATGTGTTAATTCCAAACATTACAGTTTCATACTTCTGTTACTACAGTCATGTGCTAATTCCAAACATTATAGTTTCATACTTTTATTACTACAGTCATGTGCTAATTCCAAACATTACAGTTTCATACTTCTATTGCTACAGTCATGTGTTAATTCCAAACATTACAGTTTCATACTTCTATTGTTACAGTCGTGTTAATTCCAAACATTAAAGTTTCATACTTCTATTGCTTAGAAAATACATGTTGATGCAAACCCTGTTCTATTAAAATTTTAAATGAATAAGTAGTTTTTAAAAAAATGTCCCTGTTGATTAGCTTTCATTCCCCTATTATTTTTAGCTTTGTCCAAAATTCTTGGCAAAAGACGTTGATCAGTATGTCTCAAAACCACTTGCATAAGCTGCCAAAAATATTGGGTGAGCAAACTGGCACAACTAGGGAAATGATTGTCTGAGCTGTGATACAGAGCTGAAATTGCCTAGACATAGTAATGCCTCCCTGAGTTTAATTCTGGTGGCTGCCAAAAATGCAATTACTAAAAAATGGAAAACAAAGTCTAAACCAACTGCACTAAAAGTAGTGAATATAGTAACAGAAATAAACGAACTGGAAGTGGGATCTTTAGAAAATAGTAACAGCAAATTACATAGAAAAATGAGAATTGTGGGAACAATACATGCAGAATAATGTTTTGTAGGAGGAGTAAGCTTTAAGGGAAGGCGGGACTTGAATGAGCTTTGTAATGTTTGGCAATGACTGTATAGACTATATGTGATGTATAATGTTTGTGACAGTTCTCATTGCGATTTTTGTTTCTGTCAGGGCAAAAAAAGCTGGCTTATCCTACTGATATGACCCAGTAATTATATTATTTATGAAATGCAATCCACATTACAAATTTTTCGAACTTCTGTTTATATAACCTGATGCCTGACTGCAGGATGTTGTTAAAATTTTGCAGGTAAAATCAAACACATATTCATTGAAAACAAAAGCTTTCCCAAAGTAAAGTAAGCTATTTATGTGTGGATGACAAACATCTGAGGTTCTTTATGCATTATGTACACTGAGTTTCTTGATTTATTATTCATTATAAAGGTTCACAAACAGTACCATAAACCACATTATAAGTAAAGAGAGAGAGAGAGAGACAGAGAGACAGAGAAAGGGTAGATAGAAGCAAAGAGCAGTTTAACATTGTGCTAATGAATAGTGCTTTTTACAATCCATTATCTGCCTAATGGAGCATAATTAGGTGCCAGACGGCTGAAGAAGAAATGACCTTATAATAAGAGTGCATAACTTCTTATCTTAACATCCATCAAGGGTGTGATTCTGCTTTAGGGCCAGTGCTTTGTCATAATCTAAATTGTTTCCAATGCATCCCACCTCTGAACTGTACCGAATAGCTGATACATCTCAAAAAATAAAATGAAAGAAATATAGATATATATATATATATATATATATATATATATATATGTAGAACAACTAGGAATAAGGGGCAGATATGCCTGCCTGGTTAAATAAAGCTAAAACTACCTTAACAAAGAACACACAGAAACATTTGTTATGCCTCAGTATCTGCAATGACATAAAATGATTTCTCACTATAAATCAGCACCAAACTATTTGAGCTTTCTACTACCAGTGTTGCTGCTTTGCATATGACTTAATAAGATGAAACTGCCATAACAATTATAATACTAGAAGGAAAAAATGTATGTATATATATATATATATATATATATATATATAAAATTCAAGAAGCTGTCTGCCATGGCTGAAATATTCATTCATTTCATGAGATGTTGGGTAAAGCATGGATAAGTTTTGTGAGATCACCAGTTTCAACTATTATCTCACCACATTCTGGACATTAAGGGAGCTGTTTTCTAAATGTTGGGATGCTGCCAAGCTTATGAAATAGCTGAATGTCAGGCAGCTGTAAAATAAAATGGCGACTAGCAAATGATTCAGCATGGTAGCTATTAGATTTTCTTTAACCTTTGTGCTACCAGGAAGGTCTGATTCTTCAGTTTAACAGTAGTGTGTAGTCAGTCTGGGCTGCCATAAGGCAGACTTCCTGTAGTATTTAGCAGGAAATTCTATATTCATTATAATGGTTTTGACGAGACTGTAGAACAGCTACTTCTGTGATTAATTAATTTATATATACTGAAACCACCTCTAAAACAATAAGTGCAGAAAAGTACATATTTTGGCAGTGACCAAGTGAGATTTCCTGCTACACTGCACATGAAATGGAAAAAAAATAATCCTAGAGGCTATGAATATCTGACCACACAGGACTCTGTGATATATGGTTACTGCCAATATATCCCGGCTTACTTATCAATCAGATCCCATAAAGCTAAATCTACAAAGAAATCAGCAGTATATCTGAAGCAGAGACCTAGATGGAGCAAAAGAAATTTATCTACATCTGACATTCTCTTCAATCTGCTGCATGGAAAAAAAAAAAATAAAAACTGAAACTGTCTATTTGGTCCTGCGTTATTTCGTGTGTTTGACAATTAGTTGGCTAAGGAATGATCACATGACTCAACAGTGCTCCTGTAAAAGAATCAATTGGCAAAACATGATCAATCACATGAGTTAGCCCTGCCCCTGTTAAAAAATCTAGTAGCTCAGGCATGATGACATGAGTCAGCATTGCCTCTGTTAAACAGATACACACTCCTGAATGAAGAGGAACTCTCAGATGCCTTAATTAATGGAACTTGTTATTACTAAGTGAGCAGCTTAATAGGCACAATCTACTTTGATTGTGTCAGCCAATCTTAATATTATTGCATGCTCTGGTTAAGCAATTATAAAATAAGCATGCATAAAAGATACCAGTGTCAAACAAAGGTCTTGTCATCATTAATTTGTCCTTTCCCCCCTTTCTGAGGCTGACATCAGCTGCTACCAGCTCTTCTTTTTCATTCACTGGGTCTACTAAACCCACCTTAGCTCCCACCAACCTCATAATGACCCATGTCTGGAGTCAGGGAGGAGATCAAAGATAGTGATGCAGCATCGTACTGTTGTGAGGGAGTGTGGTCCAACTCTTGCCACCCCATGGCAGTCTTGTAAGTTCCACACTTGCTGCACTCATAGTTCATAGGTCATAGTTTTATAATATCGGTGCTAAGGCCTTAAAGCCATATTGCAGCACAGACTCCATATTTAATGATCAGGCATTAGTATCCATCTATCCGTCTGTCCATCCATCCATCTATCTAACGATGATTTAAACAAATTTAAAGTGAGACAGTTCCTGGTAATGTATTGTGTGCCTTAACCATAGACAATGTAATGAATCTTGTCCTTTTCACAGTCCTACAAAATTCCAGTTATTAAGTAAATAATGATTTTTTTTTTAATTATTGGTTATTTCAAGTGTTTCAATATTCAGCATTGGTTTTAACTCCTCATTATATAATCTTTGCATGCAAGACACAGTCTACCTTTCAGCCAACTAAAATTTATAGAATATACATCTAGCAGTTTAAGTCAGTTGTCATATGTAACATTTACAGTAAGTAAACTTTTAGAAGACTTTCTTTGCGCACTCTCTAGGAAAAATAAGCCTCCATCTGAGTAGATGCAAAAACAGGATTGTACTCTTAACAACTCCCTGACATTGGATATTAAATGTTTTTTAACATACTTGGTGATTTCAATGTAATATTCTAATCAAAGAGTGCTGTTAATATTCAAGGCCTTAATTTTAACATTATTTAAATAAATCTTTAATAACATATTATTCAATATCCTAATGCCCAGATCTTTGTAAACCTAAAGAATGCTTAGTTTGGAATCCTAATTAGCAGGACCAGAAGCATAACATTGTTTTTAGCACTATTAATAAGACGTACTTATCAAACAAAATACAGTCATTGTTTTTTCTTATAATATAATGTAGTCTGCATATTTAGAAATCCGGTAATGAATGTCTGTTGGTAAAAATGGAAATACATAGTTAAAAAGTACCAGGCATAATACAGATACTTGTGAAGTACCTGACAGAGTTATAAACAAAACTTGAATAGTGGACATAAATCTTTACATATCGTTGCAGATCATTGAGCCAATTATGTACTCAGTCTACAAGAAACAGATTAATATCTAATTTCACCATATAATTAATTATTGCCCTTGATATAGATCCCCTTACAGGTCATAGCATTCAACTTTGTGCAGTGGGCTAGGTTGTATGAATAGGGTAAGGATGTAAAAAATCTGGAGGAAGGAGTGCTGGGGCCCTCTACAGAGAAACTTTATGATGAATACTTAGACGAATTGTGGAGATAGGTCTTAAGCAACAAGGAGATTGACATGAAAAAACATTATATAAAAGAATCTGGGACCAGTTTGAAGTAAAGGCCAAAATCTCCAGCCAAATGTAGGTAAAATGTGAAGGATTGGGTTTAAGTGATTTGGAAAAAGGTAATGAAGTAAGATATTCCAAATAAGTACAACATTAGATGAGGGTGAGGAGAACAAAAAGCTACAAATGCATTATCAAATTGGAAATCAACATTATTTATTTATTTTACATTTGTTTACTGAGATGGTCCGACTGGGACAGTACCCATTTTCAGTGGAGGCCCAGGGAGAAAAGTTCCAGCCTAAGCTTACATACAAAATCATACCATCAAGTAATAGAAATTATAGACAAAAAAATGAGTGTTAACACATTTACAGGATAAAAATGTAAAAGCAAAAATATATACATAGTATCACATAGAGCAAGACTTGAAACACTTGAATATAGACAAATATATAGTTGAACTTATATACGTGGAGGAACATAGCATTAATTAGGAAATTAAGTAGAGAGAATCACTTAGGCAAAGTACTACTACATAGTTAGTAATGCTTCCATGGTGAGAGTTTCAGCTAGGAATGTAACTACTTATAGAGAAGTAGTGTTGTCAGAAGGGATATGTCAACAGAGTTAGTACTTACAGCCAAATTATATAAGTAATGCTAAGCTCATAATTAACCTGCAGTGTTACATGTGCAAAGCCAGGAATCAAATAAGTGTGTTTTGAGAAATATTTTGAAATGCTTAAGATTGCTTATGGATCTAATACTATGTGGAAGGGTATTCCAATTTTTAGCAACAAAGTTAGAGTAAAGAAAGTTGCCTGCTGTATTGGATACTTTGGTTACTTGGAATAAGTCTTTGTTAGATGATTGAAGACTATGAATGTTAAAGTAGGGTTGTAGAAGATTTTTTAGGGAAGGTACATTGTCAGGATTGTGCATTATTTTGTGAGCCATTATTAACTGGTTATAGTTTATAACATGAGGTAGTTCCAACCAAGAAAGATTTTTTGGGCATTGACAGTGATGGGTTGACTGTGTGGAATTTGTTGCAAATTTGGCAATCTTATTGTAACACGATTCTAATTTACTTAGTTCTGACTTTTTGAGGTTGGTAAGTATGGGAAATACATATACGAGTGAGGAGAGAATGTGGGTTCTAGATATGGCTATTCTTGCAGTGTGTGTTAATATTTTTTTGTTTCTCTACATTGTTCACATTTTCTTGTGAACCTTTTTGATTGTGTTAGAAATGTGTATGTCAAATTTTAGTCTGTTGCCAATTATGATGCCTAATAGTTTTGTTTGGGAATCTGGGAAAATCGGTATTATTACTGGCAGTGATATAAAAGTTAGCTGGGAGGTTAGTAGGTTTAGATGGGTGAAAGATCATAAGTTTAGTTTTATTAGGGTTGAGAATGAGTTGTGAGTTTGCCAGCCACGTTTCAATATCAGAGAAGGCTTTTTGTATGACTGTAAGAAGTTGAGTTATTGTGGATGCTGCACATATGAGGGTTGAATCATCTGAAATTATGAAATTTAAACAATGGTGAAGACTTTTACTCCAGGCAAGAGGAAAATCAGGGAGGTGCAGTGGAAAAAATGGTGTAGTATAAAAAAGGGAAGGGTAGTTTAATATATAGGGATATCAGACAATAGAAGCAGAAAAAGAAGAGCAAGGCTGGAGAGGGTTTGGAAAGTTAAGGGAGCCATAAACAAGGGTGTAACACTTTATGTGTGGGATGAAATATGGAATATGGTCATCATCTTAGGAAATGGCCTCATCTTTGGGATACGCAGATGGGAATTTTTCATTTGTGGTGCAATACACCTAATAAGGCAATGCATGACAGGGGAGTTCTGAGAGCAAACCCAAATGTGTGCATCTCTATGGGCAAAATCAGATGACCGTACCAGCTTACCTATAACTTGATTGGTGATTTAATTACTGAAATGTATTCATCAGTTATAGGACTTGTGAACAAAGTGGTTGAGTAGGTGTTCTCATGAGAATTAGAATATGGACAAAGTTCACCTGCAAGGTCAGCAGTAAAACAGAAATTAAACAAATCAGCACTCTGCATCAAGAGGGAGGAGAATTTGTATACCTTAATAAGGGAAGGGAGAACAGTCAACTGCTGTTTGTGTTACATCTGTGAACAAGACATGTCTCTCAGGTTTACCACTCAAAAAGCATTGTCTGTTAAAGGTATATTTAGATACAGAAATGGTCACTTTGTCTGAGATTCAAAAAGGCTTACTGTGATGCAATATCTGTTATAAAATTCTATGTCTTTAGCTAAAAGAAAACTTTTCTTTCCATAACTGTGTTTTGTCACTTATGAAGACTTTGAAAATGATTACCTCTAGAACTGACCTCTCTGGTACCCCAATGGTTAACTTTCTTTTCATCTAACTGATATGCGACATCCAAAAAACTCCAAGAGATGAGCTATTTTCATGTAACAGAAGAGAGCAAATGTGAGACTGGTGGACAACTTAGGAGTGCTTAGAAGGGCTGCTCACCTCACAGGGAGGTCACTGGGACTGTGATGTTAGGAATGGAAGCATGTAGCACTGCCGATCAGTGAGAGAGTGGTGACTGATATCTGCATGGAATATTTCTATATTATACAATGACTCCCTATTACTATTTAAAAACGTGCAAGCTGATTGGCTCAGCCCAACCAGCGTGCCCATTGTAAATCCCATAATATACCAACGGAAAAAGGTCCGGTCGCCCGGACTTTTTTCCGTTGGTATAAAGTGCCCTCAAACCTTTTTTTTTTTAAATTAAAAATAAAAAGAGAGAAAACGGAGCAACGGAGACTTTTTTTTCTCCGTTGCGTCCGTTTCAAAGCTTTGATGTATTGGGTATGCATGGGAACGCAAGTCACATACACATGCGCAGAACATCAAAACGAGCAGTATACCACAACCGGCAGAAGGACAGTAATCCACCGTTATACAAAGACATTATTTAAGAAAAGTAAATATTTTTTTTCTTAAATAATGTCATTGTATAATAGCAATAACTGACTCCGTGGTTGTGGTATATTGAAGATTTAACCACGGTTGCCTTTGTTTAATCACTCTGGCTTTGCTGTGGTGATTAAACCACACCAACCGTGGGTAAATCTTCAATATACCACACCACGTCATCGGTTATTGCTTTATTATATGGATCTTCCACCAGTGATATGCATGAGTGTAACTTGATATGCAGAGCACATACTCTAAGTTTGCTATATTAAAGCTGCCCTGCAGAGATAAAAAAAATAATAATGATAGAGTAAGGTAAGCATAGCTTTGGGACTTAGTAAGTGCTTTTCTATTTCCTTCATGTAGTCAATAAAAAGTAAGGATTGGATACTTGCAAGCTTCTACCTCCATACTGGAGTATTTGCATGGCTTACTACAACCATGCAAAAACAACAATGGATATATTACAGAGATACATGGAAACTTGACCTATGTAGCAGCCTTGGAATTAGCTGCCAGATATTACACGAATCATAAAAACATCACTTTATCATATATACTTCAGTTACAAAATGCATTTAATTCCTTTTACTGCTTTGTTAAGTTGTTGTTGCTTACCTGTTTGCTAGTTGTTAACAGAGTCTGATTCTTCATGACCTCAACAACTACTTCTTTAAGATCCTGCAAATTTATATTTTCTACTGAAATATTTTAACATCTGCCACCCTCTTTTCTTTTGTCTCCAGTCTTTCCCACCATCAGAGCCTTCTCTAGTGAATCTTGCCTTTAAATTATGAACTTTAGTTTTTCTATCAGGCCTTCCAAAGAAAAGTTTTGGTTTATTTCCTTAAATATTAACTAGTTTGATCTTCCTGCTGTCCACAGAATTCTTAAAAGTTTTCTCTAACACTACTGTTCAAAAGTATCAGTTTTAAGTTACACATCCTTATTTGCAGTCCAGTTCAGGTAGCCATATGTTATTACTGTGAGGACCATGATTTAATTAAGCAGACCTTTGCTGGTATTGTGATATATTTACTTGGTCTTTAAAATCCTATCTAGATTTGCCATAGCTTCCCCCTAAAAAATCATATTTTAATTCAATGCTGCAGTCACCATCTGCAGAGATCTTTGAATTCAGGAAAATAAAATCTGCAACTGCCTCCATTTCTGCACCATCTAGATGCAAGGAATTGATAAGGCAAGGGCAAGATGACATAATTTTATAATTTTAGTTTGTTGATGTTGACTAAGAAATCAGTTTTTGTGCTTTCTGCTTTCATTGTTGTCCACAGGCTTTTCAGCTCTTTCTCGCTTTCAGCTATTGCACTGATATCATCTGTATATTTGAAGTTACATACTCAAATTTTAAATACAAATTGGGAAAAGTCCAGCTACCTTTTTACAAAAGTAACTAATTTGTCATAGCTGTTCCTCTTAGGGGTGTACTAAGTACATTTCATGGTTTGTTTTCACAGGGTTGGGTGAAGAAATCTGAAGTGAACATAAGGAACTCTGCTTTGGCCACAAAATGCTCTTGCTCTTTCCAATGGTCTGTTATTTGAATGGATACATTTCTTTAACAAACTTAGCTGTGAATGCATGTTACATATACAAAGTAAAGTTTACAGTTTATATCTGTATCAGAAGGAACAAAATACAAATATGTGACTTACAATGGATAGTGAAGAATGATCCAATAATATGGACTCTTCAGCTGCTGAGTGCTTAAGCAAATGGCACACTTGATATCAACATTTTTTTTCATGCTCAGTATTCCAGAATTAGTCAGTGAGCAGTGAACATTATGTGTACAATAAAATGCATTGCATTTGTGCCAGTGTTTCCAGCTGCTTTTTAAAATGAGCCTTACATTTGAGGTATAGGTTTATGGTGAACATTCTGATTTACTGCCAGCATTCACTTAGTACTATATGTGCTGCAGCAAGAAATTTGAGATGATGACCCCTCTGCCTACAGTAACATTCCAGTATGAAAGTTTTATATTTTGCATTATTCCTGATGTAGACTGCAGGTAAAATGTCTACATTTCAACTTTTTTCATCTGCAGTGTATATTCATAGCCATGTTTGTCCAGTACCTGTCCTAGAACTGCTCTTCTCTATCTGTAGCAAATTAAAACACAAAAAGCATCTTGATGAAAATATATTTACTTTAATGCTTTTTTCCTTATTTGCCCCATATTTACAAAAGACTTCTTCAGAATAACTAAACCCACAGTTCCACTAATTATATATAATTTTAAAATCACATGACAATATCAGCTGACGACTAATATTGTATTACCAACATATATTAAATACTTCAAAATGAAACTACAATTACATATACAGTTTTCACATATACGAAATCATTAATACTTTAAATTCTTTTTAACTTTCCTCACCTTTAAAAAGCATTTACTATTGATAGAATTATTCATCTCCAGAAATTTGTTATCCTGCAGTTTCAGCTACCATAATGCTTCCCTTTGTTACACTTTATTCTTAAATTCTTAAACATGACTTTATTGCTAAACTGGCTATTAAAATCCTCTTCACAGCTATCCAAAAAATACCTAAAGTGTAGGAACAAAAGGAGTATTATATAAACAGAAGGCTTGAAAAAACATTATGTGGAAGCTCTAAATCTTCTAACAAAAGCAAGTTTGATTTCATTTTAAATTTTATAATTTAAATATTGATGAAAGATATGCATTAGTAGAAGTGAAAAACATGCCTGATTTAAGATTTATGAAAACTGGAAAAGTGGGGTATGGTGGTTATGTATGTAATGGATTATAATGAAAGTATTGAAGAAATATTAAGTAGTAGAGAATATGAAATAGTTACATTATATGAAATATGTAGGTATTATAAGATGATTAATTACATTTTATTAGATTTATTGGCTCAAGGATATATAGATATCAACATATCTGAAGTGATAAATAGTGCTGAACCTGGCAGTTGATTTAAACAATGTAATAAGCTGTATTTATAGTACTTGCAAACACAGTTGGTCCACGTAGTTCCAGCGATGGGTTGCATGATTCACACAACTGTGTATGGTTATTAATAATACTTGGAAAATTATCAATGGCAAACTAGAACTTATCAAAGTTGTCAGCAATTAAATACATTTTGTATATGAAAAAGTTAACACTATTAAAAATATTTTGTGTAGGGATAGAACAGGAATTATCTGTATTGAAACTATTAAGTCTAAAGGTACTTTCTGGTTTTCGAGTTGTAAGGTTTGTAAGTATATACATAATTGTAATTATTTTTGTTTACCTGATGATAAAATATTATATTTTTACAATAGGTGTACCTGTGATATAAGTAGATTGGTTTATGTAGCATTATGTGATTGTTATAAAGCATTTTATATTGGTATGACTACAGGATTTTTTAGGGAAAACATTTAAAACATCTATATGGTATTAAAGTGAAAAACATTAGTAATGCATTATATAAACATATGGCAGAGTTCCCAGAACATAAAAAATACCATTTTTTTGGATAAGAGAAAACTCCATTAGATCTTCGGGGGGGGGGTGATTTTAAGAATAAAGTGGAAGAAAGGGCAGCCTTGTGGCATCTAAGCTTGCAGGCTGACCAAATCTACAGCTGAGTAATTTTACCAATATTAAATATTTTTCAAAGGTGAGGAATGTTAAAAGGTATTAAAAGATTTAGTAAATGTAAAAACTGTACATGTAATTGTACCATTTTAAGTATTTAATTTAAAATATATGTTAGTAAAACAATTTGTCAAGTCAGCAATGTTGTCATGTGATTTTAGAATGATATGTAACTAATGGAATTAATGGTTTGATTATTCTGAAGAAGTCCATTGTAAAAAAAGGAAAAAAAAACACTAAAGTAAATATATTTTTGCTAAGGTACTTTTTTGTGTTTTTGAGTTTGTTTGTGTAGCACCTGAAGTTGGTACCATTTTGGTTGCAGTTGCATGTGTAAGAAATTAGCTAAAAAAGATACATATATCAAAAACATAACAATAAGTTTTGAAATACATTGAAATAATAGGGATAATGCTAAAAGCAATCTTAAAAAAATACATTAGATACAGAAGAAAAGTAAGGCAAATACTGGCACTTGATAGTTATTTTCTCTGTCTGACAGAGTACAAGATTCTGTAATTCTTGTTTGGATTTAATTTTGAATGCAAATGTTCCTGTTTCCATAGTCACATAACTCTGGGGGAAAAGTGGAGTCCAAATTAGGTAATAAATCCATTAATTTATACTTCAAGAATCACTAAACTTCAAGCACTGCAAATACATGCAGCTGCGAACAGTCACCTTTACGTTTTAACAGCTCTGCTGCATTTCTATTGAAAGCAACATATTATGTGCATTTCATATATTCTTATGTCCTGTACATTTTAGATGCTACAACATTTATTGAAAGCATCTGACATATTTTTTATGTAGCATCAACATCACTTCTTTCAGCTTTTTGTATGTTTTGCTGAAAGACAATCACAAGGTTCAGTCACCTTGTTATGCTTCTCTCCTTTTCTTAGGCTCAAGTGAGTTTATTCATGATATCACTAAGAAGTAAAGTTTGATGGTTTACAGAACTATTTTAAGTTTTGCTAACCAGTCCCCTGTCTTGGCAGACTATCTCTGTATTACTGACAGCACACTGGTACTGAACTGTTGTACTGTAGGACTATCATGTGAAATATTATTTAAGAAGCTTTCCATTTTACTCTATGGCTCTGCACAATTACTTTAAAGGTCTGTGATTTGTAACTGATATGAATTTTCTACCATAGATACAAGGTTGAAGCTTTGGGAGATCCCACACTATTCCTAGACATCCCTTCTGTACAGCTACATATGATTTGTCCCTTGGTTGTAAACTATGACTAAGGCATACCATTTGATGGTTCTGTCCTTTTGAAGGGCTGTGTGTTCAGCTCCTAATCTGTGATTTGAAGCATCTATCTACCTGATAAACTATTGTTTATAGTAAGTATTGGCAAATGCACGGAGTTTCACTGAAGGCTTCCTTGTGTTTCTGGGAAGTCTACTCACAAAGCAGAGTCCAAATAACATTATTTAGTCATTTTTGGGGTAAGATTTATGGCAGGGGTGACTGTGCTAACTATACTGAAGGACAAACTTTATGTGGTAACCTGCTATACTGAGGAGTACCATAATCTAGTTTTGGTTAGAGGGAGAGGTCATGAATGAATAACCAGAACTTTGGCAGGCTGTCACTGAATTTTGCCACCATCCACCTTATTACCAATATAATGTACTTCCTCCATTCTTATCTGATATTTGTTTACCTTAATAGTCAACCTGGCCCATTTTAATTTGGTCAGGACCTGTCTGCCTTGCCTCAAATGTTCCTGTCAGGAACAATTAAATATTGCAGTATCATCTATGTAGGCTACAGCATAGTGTGTGGGATGTAATCTGCCATCTTCTGGAAAGTTTGGGGGCATTTATCATCCTAAAGGCCATTTTATTGAATTCATACAACTGAAAAATATGAGGTAATAAAAGCTGAGCTGTCCCTTGCTGCAGGTGACAAGGGTCTTGTAGTCAGCATAAAATCTGGTGTTCCTATCCATTTCTGGGCCCATGAAATGTTGCATTCCAGAATTATCTACAAATTAAGCACCTTACTGTAGTTCCTTCTATACCGTTTATTTAACTTGCTTCAGTACTCTGTAATGTGCCTGTCTATCTCTTGGGTTTCTATGTTTGTATAATGCCCTTCTAGTTGAGTACAACATGGCTTAGCAGTGGACATATACTTAACTGACAAAGCACTGCTCAGATTTCCTGAATGTGAGTGGGGGATTGGTGCTTAGGTTTCCTGAGTGTGAATGGGGGATGGCTGCCTTGACAATACTATCTCATCCATTGAGACACTAGTTTGAGCCTCTATGTGCAATTCTACTACCACATCCTCATATAATTCCTCTTGTAACTCACTGCATGTATTAAGTACTTGTGTCTTTTTATTATGGCAGGGCTTCATCCTAATGATATGGCAGAGTTAATGTTTCTGCTTCCTGCTGTGTAATCCCACCACATAACTAACAGAGAAAGGACAATACCATGCTGTTTACAACTCACCTTATTATGTTCAACTAGAATAAGTACTATTACCTTTTGTCCCACTGCATTTTCTCAGATCTCGTCTAGTCACACTAGACTTTTTGTTAGTGTTGTGCATGTGCTAGGCACTTTTGTGCCAATCCCATCGGCTCTTTATGCTTTGTCCTGAAATTCAATACATAGTCCACATTAGACTCCTTGTCAGAATCACATTCATGCAACACATCATGAAGTAAGTCTAGTTGCCTCTTAGGCTACTGAAAATAAAGTTGTTCAAATAGTGAAAAAAACTATGGATTCACAGGGCACCTCTCCCTGAATGCAAAGATGAGACAGAACAGGTACTTGTCCAACACTTACTTAAACTGGTTTGTAAGTATTCTCTTCATGGTCTTAAGAGCAGAGTTAAACATTTCCACAAGACCATTTACTGATGGATAGTAGGGAGCAGTACAGAACATTTTTTAACTCCTTTTCTTTATAGCTCTTCCACATATAAGTCAGCAGGTCTGACATGAACTTAGCCAACCTTATCCTTCAAAAATTTCTGGACAAAACCCATACTGCTGACGTTTTTTGAAACAGTACTTGCCACACTTTTGTGTTTGAGCAGATAGCAAAGCAACTGTGCCAGGTACCAATTTAGCATAATCTACCAACAACAAAATGTACTTCTTACTGGTGCTGCTTGTGGTACTAAGATGTACCAGAAGATCCATGGATAGCCTCTGAAATGGTTAAACAATATCAGGTAATGACACTGCAGCAGCCTTATCTTTGTTTTCTGCTTTGCCAACCCTTTACAACTGTTAACATGTTTTGTAGTACCTTCTCATGTATTTTACACTACCTGGCCAATACAAATTTTGCATAAGTCACTGGTCTGTATTCTTTATTCCAAAATGGTTAGAGAAAGGATATCAGGGGATATGGTCAGAAATACCTAATGGAAGGTCCTTGTGATTACAGACTGCTACATCACTTCTTCCTCTAGCCTTCTTCAGGAGTCCAGTCTCTTTACAGTAAACCCATGTTTGACCACATAGTCTCCCATATCTTTGAGAATCAGAAGCCTTTTTGAATACTTTCACCAAGTTTCACAAGGTAGGATGTGGGTGCAGTACCTTTTTCATCATTCCCTTTGTTATATAGTCCAATTCAACTTCTGATGAAAGTCTAGTGTTTTTGACAGATGTCTCAGATTCAAACCTGTTGCTGCCAACCATTTTTTGGCTGACGTAACCAGAGGTTGACTAGACCTTTTGGTAGCTGTGATTCAAATTCTGGATTGTTGTCCTCACCTAAATGAAGTAGTCACATCACCAGACTCTACTGAAAATGTGAGTCCTGGCTGGTTCTTCACCCTGCATTCTTCTCCATGTGATTGTCTTCATGGCTGACTGCATGTAACTTCATGTATAAAAGGTACTGAGTCATGAAAGTCATTACCTTTTAGAACATGTGGTATGAAATCATCAAGTACTGCTGTAGAATTGTCATCCTGTTCTCTTCCTAGTCTAAACAACCCTGATTTACAGCACCCAACAAAGTGTCCCTCCTACAGATCTATCTGGAGTGGACTGCCTAGTCAATTAATGTTTCTCTCTAACAACTGTAGACTTAACCAATAATTATCCTTGATGCAGTATTACTCTTAGCAATAGGGTGCAGACTTGTAACAATTTGGAGCAGCTGCAGTTTCAAGATAACCAGTGGCCAATGTGGTTCTACCAGTGTTACTTCCCTTGGCTTTTGTTACACATCTTGTCTCTGTGGACATCTAAACCATACCTAGATCATTCAGCTTCATTGAAATCATTTATCCCCAGGTCTTTGGCATGTGCCATAACCAGCATTTTCTCCCTTTGCCTATGGAACCTCCTGTGAAGGTTTAGACTGCCCCCTTGGGTAGTGCTGGGTAAACCCTCCAATGTAGTTGTAACCTATTAGCCAAATAGAAGTCTTCATTCTTGAACATTTTCTCAGAAGTTTTGCCACTCCCTATCTATTGACCAGATTTGTGTTTTCTCAGAAAAACTGCTGAGTGCTCACTTCATTATCATAATGTCTTCCTACCTTTCAACAGTAGTAACTCAGAATCCACTCAACTACCTATTTAAGTATGTGCTTATTTTTTTGTTGCGTCTTTCAGCTTTTCCTGGTTAGGGGTCGCCACAGCAGAACTCCGGTCCACTAATGATTGGTAGTTGATTTTTATGTGCCGAGTTACCAGCCCTGACGCACAACCTTCAATGAAGGTACGCCCATTCACACATGTCTCCACGCAGAAGACGCTCTAGCTGAGAATCGAACCGGCAGTATCTTACTGTGAGGCAACAATGCTACCGCAACACCACCACGGCGGATATATTAAGTATGTGCTTATTCCTTCAGTAAAATAATTTACACTGTATTCTTTTCTCCTGTGTTCTCTAACCATGTTTTCTGTAATATTCAACTCTGAAATAAACTCTCAAAAATATATTTTTGCACTTTTGAGTAATCTATAAACAATCACAATTTTGATAAAACATTCATTGCCTTGCCCATGAGCAGATAAGTTAAAAAAATATACCCACTGACCCTGGCCAGTTTGGTGTTGATTACGCACATGCTCAAGCGACTGATTAAAACTACTAAAGTTATCCCTCTTTTTATACTGAGAAACTAATTTAGTACTGAACTTGGCTTTTAAAGATGAGTTTTTACATCTGCTACTTATATGCAATTTCTGAAGAATTAGCTGGCCCTTTTCATCCTGGTGCTACTCTTTTATTTTTCTTTCCATTCCTTTTTCTCTACAGCTTTGGGATCTTTCTCAGTCTCTGTCTTTTTCCACCTCAGGCTGTTTATTTTCTCAACTGCATTGAGGCATCTTACTTCCAGCTCCAGCACCATTTATTACAGTTCAAGCTTCATTATGTGGTCATCAGGGGGAGGGGGAATTGAGTTATTTTGATGAATGCTCTGCACTCACATCCACAATTAATCTGTTTCTGGGTTCAGTGAGCTGAGTTCTAACTCAATTCAAAGTGTGTCTCTCATTTCAGTTTTGATCATGCTGGTAGGCTGAATTCTTTTTTTATTTGCACTTTTAGTTAGCTGTGATTTTGATATTTAATATGGATAAGATCTGCACAGTTCATTTTTTCTGTTTCATAACTATTGTGTCTAAAAAATAAAGCATTGCTGTGCAATGTATACCATTATATATTTACTGTGTGGCTACAAGGGTATACACATTTTTCAGTGACAAAACTGTGCTGCAGGATATACAAGTCCAGTTTTAAATATATCCATCTTGCTGCAAACAAATTATATGTACAACCAGGAACCGATAGAAGAAACAGTTCACCAAACACACTCAAAAGCTAGGCAGTATTCCAATAGAGGCTGTCCGTTGCACAAACCAGAAATAATTTCTTTTCAAGCCACCAGCAATTCAATTTGTAGACTTTTATTAACACATAAAGCTCAGTAAACTAAAGGATTAAGCGTTTTCATCTCATAAAACAGAGACTTCATCAGAATCAATGAATGAAAAGTTAAAACTCATTTAAATATTCATCACCATCTAAAAACATAACTCATTGGATATGCAGTTAATAAAATAATTACCTAACCACCAAAAATTAAAGTACTATAACCCAATAATTCCATCCTGCATACAATGCACCTCATTCATTTCATATAATATTGTATAATATACAATGCGTAAAAACCCATATTTTAAAAAACACTGTTAAAAAATAGTTAGTTATATGTAATTTTATAAATATGTATAAAAATATATACAAAAATATACAAACATAAAACTATATATGAACTTGTTTTTGTTTTATGTTTTTATTTATTATGCAAATATGTTAGTGAAAAAAATCTTAATGATACATTTCTACCCTTTTTGAGTCTGCTGCCTTCAGTTTAAGAACCGGGTAAATGGATAAATGGTCATTGAGACCAGGATAGTTAACGGCATCCAGCCTAAGTTGCCAAATCAACTCATGAAATTCTAGTTTTGTTTCCCAGTCACCTCCCCTCTCATTTGGTTTCACTTCTTCCAACAACCAAAACTTAAATTCTGCTTTGTGGCATGCTAAACTATGTCTATATAGGGCATTGGGTTCGTTTTTCTTATTGAGATCCCTCATATGTTCATATATACATTGCCTAAGGCATCGTTCTGTTTTACCTATGTAGTATGCCCGGCATAATGTACAATAAGCCAGGTGTACTACCCCTTTGGTATAGCAACTAGCATATTTTTTAGCTTTTAGCATATATTTTATGCCCGGAATATATAATTCTTTTCTACCAGCAATATGTGAACGTTGTGTGAATCTACCACATTTGAATGTATCAGTTCTAGTAATGGTTCCTAGGGCTACCTCTCCCCTCTTCTGTTCCTAAATTTCTTTGAGGTTTTGGTTCCTCCTGAAACTAATTCTCAGGGGTTTAGAGAAACATTCAACTTTAGAGGGTGTTCTTTTAAATATATTCCATACAGTATTGATACACCTTTTTACCCATCCAATATTAATATTGTGGGTCAAAATCAGATAGGGATTGGGCTCCATTTGCTGTTCCTTACCTTCCCTAATATTTTCTCCCCTCTGCCTGTGAATCCACTCACTATTAAGCAGTGGCTTGTAGGTGTTACCCCAACCTTGTATAACACTATTTTTAATAGGAATAATAACACTATCAGGGCATCCTCTTTCCTTAAACAACTGATGTACAAAATCCATTTCTTTCAAAAAGTCGCCTCTGTGAGATGTCATGTGAGCTATGTGTACCATCTGACCTTTAACAATATTACTTTTTAAAAAAGATGGATGCTGACTGTCATAATGTAGGTATGAGTTGGAAAAACGCTTCTTTCGAAATATACTTGACTTATATACCTCATTCTGTCTATCCTTAGATATCGTAACATCTAAATAATGGGCCTCCTCGGTATCAATAACATGAGTAAATTCCAAGTATTCCGTAGTATGATTCAAATAATCCATAAATTCTGGTATCAAGTCTCTACTCCCTTCCCAAACAATGAGAATATCATCCAAAAATCTATAGTATTGCCGAATTTGACCTAAGTAATGGGATCCAAAAACAAAAAGTTTCTCCCAGTACAACATAACTGTATTAGCGTATATAGGTGCATGTGAGGAACCTATGGCAACCCCATGTAGTTGATGGTAAATATCTCCCTGGAAGTAAATGTAATTGTATTATAACACTGCTTCCATATTCTCCAACACTAACCTATATTCATCAATTGCTAAGAGGCAAAATTCTGAAATCATATGTTCAAACCAATCCATTCCAATGTCATGGGGGATCACTGAAAACAAATCTCTGATATCTATGGTCAGAAAGATATAATTTGCAAAATACTCTGTTTTTCCAATTTTATTCAAGAAATTCCATGAGTCTATAAGGATATGAGGATATTTTGTGTAAGCATTTTTTACTTTTGTATCAACATAAATAGCCAAATGTTGTGTTTTTGAATCCCTAGATGTAACAATGGGCCTCAGAGGGGGATTATCAATCCCTTTGTATATCTTTGGAATTCCAAAGATAGCTAGTATAATCGGTTTTGGTACCCTTAAAAAATTATACAAGTCAATGTCTATAAGGCCCTGCATCAAATTGTATTCTAACATAAGATCGATTCTTCTATAAGAAATATTTACTTCATTTTTAGATACCACTGAATAGCAAGAGTCATTGTTAAGAATTTCCAACATCCTAGCTGTGTAGTCCTAGTGCTCCATTAGGACACCCCTCTCCCTTTATCCAGCTTCATTACACGTATTCTTACGTCATTTCTCAATTCCGTTAATAATTTATTTTCTTTATCTGATAAATTTAAAGGGGTTTTCATGTGCTGATGGTAGTTACTTCTAATTAAGCTAGTAACACATACCTCAAAATTATGTATATCCTGTTGTAACTGAGGATTAAAAGTACTTCTCCTTGTCAAAGTATAATTTTTATTTTTATAATCATTGGATTTGTGTTTAAACAAATGTTCAATATTTAACTTCCTTGTAAAATGTTTAATATCTATTAGCATGTCCTCTAATTTTGGTGTCCTGACTGGCACAAAGGAAAACCCTTTTAAGAATAGTGAAAAATATACTCCATCAACCTGTAAATCTGTGTAATTATATATAATAAAGTTATCCTGTTTATTTATTATAGTCTTTTTTAACTGTTGTTCTGCATTCTCCAAAGTGTGCAAATCTGGTGTCTCATTGAGCAATAATACACTATCACAGTTCCCAATAGGGACTTCAGAATTCTCAGAGGTATTTAATAAAGAAACCCCATTGTTAGTTAACGTACTACCAGTATTCAAATATTCAGATGACAAGAAAACATTATTAACGGGTGGAAAAGAAAAAGAAAAAGAAAAGTTGTTAAATTGCCCATCCTTATCGACTAAGGATATGGATGGTGATATCGTATTGCTTTTGCATAGGTGGGCTGGTTTTGCATATTGCGTATTCTCTTTGACCTCCAAGGGCCCTCCGCTCCTAAAGGGCTGCCTTGAATATGATTGTTTCTATAACTGTGACCTTGAACATAGTCACTTTGATCTATCTCCCCACCATTCCTACTAATTTCGCCCTCATGGACAACCCTAGATGGATATCATGGGTACTCAGATCTATATCCATAACCTCTAGGGAAACCTTTCTTTCCCCCCCCCGTTGGTGTGTTATTCTCACAAGGGTAAGCTCTACCCTGTTCGTATTCATGTAAATCTCTCTCCATTTTGGATATTTTCCTTTTGTAATTTTTGTCAATAGTACTATCAACATCCTGCATAGTTCTTAAGTACACAGTTTTATACTCAGTCACATTAAAAAGCAAATCATTACTAATGTCCCTATACAAACTGTCAATGGATTTTTTGTGCTGTTCCATAATTGCTTTGTTATTCTTTATCATGGCTTTTAAAATCAGAATACCACAATCATTCAATATACCTTGCACAACGTTGTAAAATTCTGAGCCTTTGACAGTATTATTAGGGAACTTAATCAATCATAACCCCTTGGGTACTATATTATTTTGAATATATTGCGCTAAATACAAGTTGTCTAAGACAAGCATTTTATATTTGGTTAAACAGTATTTTAAAGTCTTACATTGTTCATTAAATGTCCCCGAGGATTTGGTGGGCTTTTGGTCATTTTTGCCATTCCTCATAAAGGATTTTTCCAGCCAGGAGTAAAAGTCCAAAGTCCCATAGTGTTCAACTAGTACATTTTGTTCAGAATTAGTCTCACCATGTTGTAATACAGCTCTAGTTCCAGAATGGGAGTCCTCTGTTGTACGAGCGCTGTGTGTGCTGCCATCTTGCCTTCCAGGTCTCGACCCACTCACACCACTCTCCTCTGGCATCTTAATGGTCTCTCTCCCTGAGTTGGGACTGCTTTGTGCACAAGGAATACCGGAATCATTTGCAACAGCAATGGAGCCACTCTGCGAGTAGCTTTGAATTAGTCTGACAAGCTGTGACGATAGAGAATTGTTGTTATTCATAGTGTAGGACTCCTCAGGAAACACTCCAACAAGACAACACATGACCAGGAACCGATAGAAGATACAGTTCAGCAAACACACTCAAAAGCTAGACAGTATTCCAATAGGGGCTGTCCGTTGTATAAACCAGAAATAATTTATTTTCAAGCCACCAGCAATTCACTTCGTAGACTTTTATTAACACATAAAGCTCAGTAAACTAAAGGATTAAGCACTTTCATCTCATAAACCAGAGACTTCATCAGAATCAATGAATGAAAGGTTAAAACTCATTTAAATATTCATCACCATCTAAAAACATAGCTCATTGGATATGCAGTTAATAAAATAATTACCTAACCGCCAAAAATTAAAGTGCTATAACCCAATAATTCCATCCTGCATACAATGAACCTCGTTCATTTCATATAATATTACTTATTGATAGGTGGAGAATGTAAGCTAAAAGACAATAATGCCATGTTTAAAATTCTGGGGAGGAATGTAACTGAGGGTTTGTAGGCAGATGTCCCCTAATAATGGATCTACATGAATACAAATATTGTAAAGGCAGTTATCTTAACCATTGAGCCAATGTGCCCTATTTATATACTATCATATGAAGAGCTAGCATGGTAATCTTGCGCTGTATATTGAATTGGTGAGATACATAATCCTGCTACTGGCTAAAACCCAACTGTGGACTTTTATTGTTATTCCTTTTGCCTGATTTCAAACTGACATAGTACATATATATAAATGGTTGTGATACGCTCTTTTATTTCCAAGCTTTATTCAATTTTGGCATTCTTATTATTACTCAGTACGTTTAATATGATGCACCTCTTTTCCTGAGAATTAACCGGAAGCGTCAAAAATGTTTTTTCTTTGACTAAGTGTCACACTAAATACTTGTGCAATCTCAATGTTTCTTTTCTGGCAATTTAAAATGTATCATGCTGTTAATATTTCTTGGAACATTAGGCACATAGCATGATCCACTATAAATGGAGTATAAACATCGCTAAAACACACTTTTCTGCTGTGTTACCTAATGAGATGACTTCAAACTTTCTGACAAACTCTACCAAGCACGTTACAAAGGCTATAACAGCTTAGTTTCCTGACAGTTCATAATATAAAGTGATAAATGCTTTGTTATATAAAGTCAAGACAGAATCGCAGTGACAGATCCTGTGAAGCTCATGAATTAAATAATTTGCTTTAGAGATTACCAATGCACAAATATATAATTATGTCAGGCAGAACAAACTGACAAAGAAAAGGCATTTCTTTTATGGCTGAGTCATCTTTCAAATGCCTATGATTAATTTGATGAGCATGAATTAGCACTACCACACAAAAGGGTCACTAGAGTGTGACCAAAGAAATTAAAGCTAGCATAAATTCCACTGCAGTAAGATGAGGGGAAAATGTATGGGCAGTGTGGTCTGGACTTCTGTGAAAGAAACAAACACCAAAGGCACTTTAAGAAAGGATCAATTCACGGCTGGCACTTTGGATTAGAAGTTACAGTAATCATCAGAGAGTAAGTCAGGTTCTGCATAAATGTGTAATAGTCCAGCAGTATCCATCTGTATCCATGCAACTTTAAGCAAGAGGTTTAACCCCAAGAGCTTGTCTTACACCTGCAATAGTTATTTAGTCAGAATACATAGTCAAGTTTTATAGTACTTAGTCTGCTATTGCAATGAAACTGAACATGAATTTAGCCAAGTTACATTTCATACAATCAGCTAACACTAAAGGCAATAAGCAAAAAAAAAAAAAAACATTGCAGGAATAGGGGTATGTAAATGGCCACATAATGACATGCAAATGAAGAGGCAGAATATAGTAAGTAAATTATGAGATGTAAATAATGGTCAGTGAAAGCTGTTTGAAATTCATAGTCATTAGGAACAATGGCACACAAAGTACATCTGAGTGTAAAGGAAAAAGAAACAATGAAATCTGTGGAACCGAAAGTGGCAAAAATGCTCGGAGCAGCAACTCTAATACAGAGGCATCTGGTATTTGTAAGTGCCACTGGCTTTCATCTTGGTGCAGGCTATTGCTGCAAGTGTCTCAATGGAAAATGTTACTGGCAGAGAATAACACTCCATTACCTAACTGACCAGCAGCTGAAGAACTGATTTTGTGTGGATAAATATATTTTTTCTGGCGCTGGCTGATATGTATGGCCAACAAACTGGACCCTGAAGCGAATATGTTAATTTCCTACAGAAGTGCTTATGAAGGCATGATCACCTTTGACCATTCTAGCTAAAGAAACCTTTCAGAAATGAACAAGGGGCTCCTTTGGTATCTCACAGGTGTCAGCTTGCAGAATACTCAAGATTTTCCTCATTAAATTTCTGCTTTATATGGATGAGCATGCCTGCTACCTAACATAGAAGGAGAAAGTGAACAACATGCATGGCTTATATCACATTGCCCACCGCCATTTAATATTGAAAGATATATATTGTATACATATGACAATAAAGGCCCCACATGGTGTCCACAGACAATGGTATATCAGTGAGAAGGGATACCGTTCTATGAACTACCAGACAGTGTGAAACAGTCAGGGGATGATAACCAATATTCCTGCACAACACAGTATTCTTGATTCCCACATATGGCATACATGAAATCTTTATAACCACTTCCTGGATAGTGAAACTTCACAGGGCCACCTTCCCATTTTTAAACAGGTAGGCATACTGGACATATGGTCCCTTTTTGGGGTGATCCAGGAGCAATATTTTGTTACGTGACTTGCTCATGGTCACACAGTAGACAAAAGAGGGCTGAGGGACTCAAACCCTGTAGCACAGGAACGACAGCTCACAGCCTTAACCCACTGTACCAAATGCCAGATGAAAACTTTGACCCTGATGACAGAAAGTCTAATACCACATATTTATAGTCACAGACAGTATATACCCTTGCATCACCCACCATTTATACCTCTACTGTGTTTTAAATGACACATGATACCTTCCAGGATTCCTGGTTGATGGAACATGGCGCTCATAAAGAACTCATGTAGTATGGCAGAAATGTGATAAAATACTACCCATGCACAAACTAGAAATATTGCACAGACTGTATATGGCTGGTTCATATCCTCATTCTGCTATTTAGACATACCAGGGGCACTATAGTAGACCCTTGTTCCAGCCTGAAAACTGTTTATAACATAATGCATGCCACATAACATGTGTTCAAGGAATCATGCAATCCTGTAGTCAGACGTAGGAACCACTGGACCTGCAACATCAGATCTTAAGTAAGCCACCACACCATCTTCTAGCAGTGATGACAATGATGCTGATAGCAACCAACAGCTGTGCCACTCTCCTCCAGACACTGATGTACACAGTATACAGCAATACAGGTAAGGCAGAAATACATAGTCTACCTCTACATATGGCAGCATTTATGCTGTAGCAGTTTTGTATCACATTGGAGAAAATGATATAGGCAGTGTTTTTCTCTACTACTACTTCCACACTAACCTTACTCTCCCAGTCACTTACATCTTTAGCGTTTGTGTTTCCAAAAATGTCATGCCTGAAATTTGGAAAAATGGTTTAATTAAACCTTTCCAAAAGCAATGAAACCCTTCCCAGTGCTTCCACTTTAAAACAGTATTCATCATTCCCTTCCTTGGTAAAATCCTGGAAAACATTGCCTATTCTCAGTTGTTCAAGTACATTAAAAAGTAGCACCTGGCTTACATTAATTTTGGCCTGATTGTAGTAAAATGACAACACTGTGGACCCTAAATGATATCTTACAAAACACTGCCAAGGTAACCATCTTTTTTTGACCTAAGCAAAGCCTGTGTGTGACACCATCAATCACTCTTTCCTTTTAATCTCCCTCACAGAAATAACAATCAGCACTGATGCCCGCCCCTACTTCAGAAACTTTTTGGAAAGCAGACACTTCAAAGTCAAAATAGTTAATTAGCTCTCCCAAACTGTCCAACATATCAAAGGAGCCCATCATGGCTCTATCCTTTTGTTACTTCCTTTTTCCATCTTTATTAACAAACTGCCTTGTGACCTTCCCCATCTTGCTATTATCCTTTATGCTGACGACATGGTTGACTAGCAATCAAGCCAGTCCCTCACTGTTATCCAAAACCAAATCCAGTCTGACTCGATCAATTTCTAGCATGGATTTTGTAACATAACCTACTTCTAAATCCATCTAAAACCAAAACAATGCTGCTCAGCAACCACCCTCCCCCAGATACCTCCACATTCTAGTATTTTAGCCTGTGGCTTGACCCCTCCCTGATCTTTCAATCCTACAGCAAAAAAAAAAAAAAAAAAAAAAAAAGACCAAAATAAACTCCTTGCTCTTCTGGGCTAAAAAGATCACTCCATTTCTCACCACCTCAGCTATGTCTGCTATAGGGAAAGGAGTCTTCTTATCCCAACTAGAAGATGGTCTTTCCATTATTGCTACCAAATCTCTATAAACCATCTCCAGTTCAGTTTCTCATTTTATCACAGGTTCTCCACACAAGAATTCCACTGTCATATCCCAGTCAAAGCAAAAAGGCTTTCGTTTAAAAAAGAAACAACTTTCTATTCAGGATACTATTCTTTAAATTATTATACCTCAACAGTTCCCTCCTCTTTCAGTTAAAATCTGCAAAAAAATCCATTTACAACCTACATCAACACTTCCAAGGTTTAAAGTTGTGTACTACTCTAGGGCTGTTTTAAGCCTAGCCATGCATTCCAAATCTCTGACAAGTTCCAGTACTCTTGATAAGTGTAAGTAGGAGCTTGGGAGATGAAAGACTTACAAGCAGGATCCTGGAGGTGAACCATTTAGAGCTGCCTGTGTCCATTAAAGGCATAGGTGCCAAACCAGTGATGAATATCCTGTTCCCCAATCAATTGTCCAAGTTAGACTTGAATTGGTTTAGGGAGGAACTCTGCTTCACATGGATGGGAAGTCTGTTCCAGAAAAGGGGTAGTTTCTTGGATACATACCTGTCTCTCCAGCAAGTCTTTTTTTATAACATAGAAAGGGTTTAAGTGTTTAGAATGGGTAATTCTGGTGCTGTTTGTTTTGCGGATATGCAGGAGTGACATCAGGGTGGGGTCCAAGAATGTCTTATATGCCAGGCATTGATCTCCCATCAACTGTCTGTAGAAGACCAAATACAGGGCTAAGGCCTTGGGGATTCTGCACAGGACATGTTACTTATGCCTTGTATTATTTTAGTAAGGAACCTATGTGGACATTCCAATTGCTGAATTTGCCTGGCTAGATACATACCATAACATGTCTGATAAATGCTGAATTTAGTGGAACAATGACCTACTTGGACCACCTTTGTTCATACATTGCACAACATTGAATGATTTCTTCACCACTGTAGACACATGATGGTCAAAGGCTAGATTGCTGTCTATGTGGATCCCTAAGTCCAGGACTACTGAGTTGACTCTTAGGGGAGTGTTGTCAATATGAAAGTTACCAGGGGTGGGTGACTTCCTGTAAGATATTATGCATTTCCTGGAATTTAGTTTTAGTCCATGGCTCTGACACAAATTAATTGTCTGTGTCAGCCCTTCCTGGAGAACATTAGCATTGGTGGGAGATTCTATGATTGCTCCTAACTTGTAGTCATCTGCAAATCTTGTCAGCTAGAGTCAATGAGGGACTCCGCTTGTGACTGGCCTCTTTGTAGAGGTGGACTTCTCTATTCTAATTTCCTGGGTCCTGTTTGTGATCAACTGGCATTCCATTGGATGGCATAAGGGTTTATACCTAACCTCTTGTGTTTATTAACAATGCTAGACTGTGTTATTGTGTCATATACCTTGGCCAGGTCAAGGCTGGCAGTTTGAACTGTATTGCTCTCATCCATTGCTTTGGTGACCTTCTCAAAGAAGTCCACCAGGTTCAGTAAGTATGACTTGCCTTTGGTGAAACTAGATTGGGCTGGGTCCAGTATCTGGAGGTGTCCTATGCCATGATAATATTTTTCCAGGGCTTTGCATATGAAACTAGTGAGACTTATGGGTCTGTAGTTTCCAGGGTCTGTAGATGGCCCACCTTAATGCAAAGGGATGACTGTAGCTGTTTTCCATTCATAGGTTCATGAGGCTCAAAGCCTGTTTGGAGATTATGATTAAATAGCAGTTCCAGAAGGCCTAATATGTCATGTTTCATGTTATCTAGAAGGCATCCAGGGATATTGTCTGGGCTCACCAATGCAGTGTTCTTGGTCTTAGCGACAGCATTGAGGACCTTTTTTCCCTAGAGAAAGTAGGGGAAGATATAGTTGATGTTTTTTCAGAGGGAATGTTGAGGGGGAGAGAGGGATAAAGTTAGAGCTGAATCTTTTTGTCAGTAGGTCTGCTATATCTTCTGACTCAGTATAGGTGGATCCATTAACCATGAGCTCTGCACCCAATTGTGTATTGCCTTTGAGGTTGCAGACATAGGTAAATAATGCCTTATGGTTGTCCTTGGCTTGAGAGGCCAAACATTTAGCTTTAATAGACTTAATTTGTCCTCTGAGTTGTTTGTTTAGTTTGACAAAAAGTGCTTTTATCCTGCTGGGTGCTACAGCTCCTAATTTTTGCCATGATTCTCTTCCTTCTGTTATACAGCTTATTGATGTTGTGATTCCACCTGGGTGGCTTGCTTTTTGAGTTTGTTCTGTACTTGTTTCTGGTGGGTTCCTGCATCTATATAGCTATTAACATGCTAGTATAATGTTTCTGGGAACAGTTCTGCATGGGCAGCAGTGTTCTCAGTTTTTATGGGGGTTGATATTTTGCCAGGCCATCACTTAATAGTAGGAAGTTAGCCTTGGAGTTGTTGCTGAACATTCCAGGGTTAATTGGGGTTCTGGGTTTTAGTTTACTTCAAAGAAGACCATTTTGTGGTCTGACCTTACCAGAGGGCAGAGCTCTGTCATATCAGTGAGGACCAGATCCGGTATGTTTGCACCCTTGGTTGGTATATTGACAATGTGGTCCGGGGAGTTTATATTTAAAGAAAAAAAACAAAACAAAACAAACAGGAATCACTATGTTTGCACATTTTGTGTCATATATGATTCTCAGTTAGAGGGGTAATTAAAGCCACCCATGAATATGGTATTGCGTGGGATGGTGAGTGTTTCCAGTAAGCTTAAATACGTGCTATGGGTTTCCCGTGATATACAGGGGGACCTATACCTTGCAAGGAAGTGGTATTGATTTTTGCCTATGGTGATTTGAATGTGGAGAAGCTCAAGTGCATTATCCTGTTTGACCAGCCTTGAGCTTGTTTATTTTTTATGTAAATCGAGACACCTCCACCTTTAGCCCTTATCTATGTAGTAGTTGGTCTAAATGTTTGGAGGACACTACAGCCCTGCACTGCTGGTGTACTCTTCCCATCTTTAAAGCATGTCTCATTGACTGCACAGGTGTCAGTATTCTCTAGGGTGAGGAGAGCTTCTAGGTTGTGGAGTTTCTTGTTTAGACTCCTAGTATTGACTAGTCACACCTTTAGATTTCCTTCGTTTTGATTTGCTATGTTGGAAGTACTTTCAGTTTGGCATTGCTTAAAAAAAGGCACTATGGGGGAGGACAATGTTTTACCTAATATTTGAAGGCCTAGAAGGGAGACATGCAGACTATTCCTGGCAAAGCAGTGTGATCTATTGGCCATCTCCTTCCATGCTGACAAATATTGCATCCCCTTACAATGACACCAGAAACTAAGCCATTTATTAAAGTCAGTCATCTTCTGTTCGTATTGTGGCATCATCCTTGGAAAAGATAAAATGCTGCCCAATGCTAGGTTTGTACCAGCCTGGGACACACATTCTAAGAGCTCCATGACATTTTTATTCATATAGTCCAAGTAGGTACATCTCAGGTCATTTACACCAACTTGGATTATGATGAAGTCATACTGGTACTTGTGGTCCAATAGCCTGAATGCATGCATAATGAGGGAGATTCTGGCCCCATAAGCAACTAATTGTGACTTTCTCCTTACTCAGCCTGGTGAGAGAAACATCAGTATGTCTCACAATGGAGTCTCTAATGACCAGAATGTTGGATTGTGTGGTGGCTTGCCTTATGGGCTTAGAAGTAGAGGTTCCATGAAATGTGGCTGTATGTGTTGATGTGGGTGTTGTTTTTAGAAACAGTGCATTCGGGGCTGCTGATGGCATTTGTTATGTGCATTTCATCTAGGAGGCCTTTGAGGTTTAGGAAGGTTACATTTAACTGCCTCATTATAAATGCATCTATGTGTCTGCTTTGTACTGTGTGTGATCGGTGCAGCATGTGTACTGCTGACAACTTGACTGACATTAGGAGTGCTTTCATTTCTCTGCCTCCAGCAACATTGTGTAAATGCATCTCTCACATAGATTATTAATTTTATTGAGAATCAGCTAGTTGCCAGTAAACATGAGGCAATTTCTGCATTGCCTCATGGTGCCCAAATCCACCTAGTTGGGAACGGTGATAGTGGGAAAGCTCATTCCTATGGCAACAAGGCCTTTTTTCTTGATTAGATGGTTGCTATGAGAATATAAAGTAATGTCAGGATTATCTGGTTTGCAACTCAGGGGGCAGTGCATGTCACTACTAACTAGTAGCCTTGTGTACAAGTAGGTATTTGGTGAAGTTTCAAAGGTGTTTTTACAGTTAAATGTCAACTAAGGATGCCTGTATCTAGACAGGGTACTGCCAAACACTTAAGGGGAAACTAGTAAAGTAGACCCTGATGATTTATGGATGAAGTATTTAGGGAGATATTTTGAAGTTAAGTTAGATAGCAGCTATTCATGCAGTACTTAGTGAAAAGAAAGAATTAGCTTTGTCAAGAATCCTGAATATTGTGTATTCACTTAAGTGGATATTACCTGGCTGCTACTAGTGCTGGTCTCACCACTCATGCTCCTTGGAAACAATGCCCTTTTGCTTGTTCTCTCACCAGAAGTAAAACAGTGCCACCAATCCCAAGATGAGAAGCAGGCCACAGGCACTTTGGAGATTAACAGTGTTGCCCCAAATGATGCAAGGGTCTGTAGGCTTGTTGCAGCCTTTTCCTGATAGATGCCTTGAATAGCAACCAGACCAATTAGAAGGTCCCACATGGACACTCACTGCTCAATCAAAGACAGAAATCAATGGCCTCTATTCCTTCTTTCACCAGGAGCAAAATATAATCACAGATTCCAAGCTGGCATCTTTGAAGCAGTTAACAGCTTTCTAATGATCAGTAGTCCCCATGAAACAATACCTCTGTGGTCCTTCTCTCACCAGGAGAAAAACATAAACACTAATCCTAAAATGACTACTGAGAGGCAGACAGTGGGCTCTCCAATATTGGTGGTCTTTGAACAGATGTTGCTGATTTTAAAGGTAAGATGGAAAAATGGGTTAATATCCAAAGAGTTGCAGTGTGCACTAAGCAGTTAGATATGAAAGAGTAACTCAAGCTTTATCAATCTAGGGGGAGAGACATTAATTTTAAAAGAATAAGGTAGATTGGATGGGGGTGGCCTCATAGTATTATGTCTCTGTAGAATACAGTGGGTTAGTGAATAAATTTAAATAGCTGAAAGTGAATGATTTCATAAAACAATTGTGTGCTTACTGACAATAGCCAATGAAAGGGGAGAGGGAAGGAAATATGCAATCAAATTAACATAAGAGGTGGGCAACTAGTGAGACAGTTGAGATTAAAACACAACAACAACAGAGTGAGAGGGTAGGGAAGAATTTAAATTCTGTGTTACTCACAAGAGAAACAGCTTTGTTCTCTTTCCTAGTTTAAGTTTTCCTATTTTGCATTCAGAGAAGTACATTTATAATTGCACTTTTCTTACCATTTAAATCAGTTTTATGCATTTTTTGCTCTTTATCTGAAGTTAAAGCTATTAATTTAAGGCATTTTATAGTCTGCATTGCTTTTAGGTTTCTCTGCTAGACCAGTGGTAATTCAACCCCCCCCCCGGGTGTTTTACATCACACGAGCAGTCTACCATTTCACTGTTGAGACTGCTGCAAGCTTGATAAAAATATTTGGACTACATTGTTGCATTCAGAGAAGTACATTTTAAGCACATTTATAATTGCACTTATCTTACCATTTAAATCAGTTTTGTGTGTTTTTTGCTTTTTACTTGAAGTTAAAGTTACTCATTTAAGGTGTTTTTTATATTCTGCATTGCTTTTTGGTTTCTCTGCTCAGCCTAGCTATTTTTCTGAGTTTGGTTCTCTCCTTATTCCTGCTTTCATTTTATACTTGGAGCCCTTTGAGCATAGTGCCTCTACTGTATGTCTGGTCCTAGGAGTTCCTCCAGTCTTATACCCTCTGCTTGTCTTACTGGTTAATAATGGAAGAAACTGGAAAGGCCCTCCCATTAGACTGTTAATATACATTGAATTTCCCTTGAAGTGTGTGTGTGCTACTCATTGCTGGCTTGTCTGCCTTTGAATTGCTTTGCAATTACTTGTAGCTAGTTGTTAGACTGTACCTTTTCTCTTGTAGCTAACTAAAGTGTGTTTTAGATTAAGAAGACTGGGACTACAATTCTAGTGGGAGTTGAAAGGTAGCCTGGTCTGCCAAGATGAGAAACACACAAGGGAGCTTAAAGTGACAATTACTTATTGTAGCTAGTTATTTGAATTGTTTCTGATACCTTTTCACTTTTGGCTAACCAAAGAGTGCTTTTACATTATGAAGGCTGGGACTGCTATTGTAGTGGCAGTAGTAAGGTAACCTAGTAAGTCTGAGTAGGGAAACACACAGTGAAGTTTAAAGTGAGATTGTCTTATCAGCCAGAAGGCTTTTTAGGAACTTATTTGGGTGCTAATCTGCACTTGAGAGCTACTTTTGATATGCTTTTACATTCAAACGTTCCAGGATCATCCAGCAAGAGGCAGAATGTGTTTAACTGGTTTATCTGAGTTGGGATCACTCCGGGGAGCTTAAAGTATACTTATTTATTGGCCACAGTGCATGGGAGTTAATTTTCAGTTTTTTCCATCTGCTATAAATTAGGCACATTTTTGTGGAGCTGTTCTTCACTCAGTGGTGATTAGCAGTACTCTGTATAGTAGCAAAACTATAAAGCTAGTACTTAGGACTTTAACTCATAACACAGAAAGGCTTTGCATGGAGCTAAGCTTAGGGCAGCTAGATAGTGTCATACAAAACTAAGATCATAGGACTAACAACTAGACTTCACCTTAAATATTTCCCAGGTGACCCCTGTAAAACCATGACACTAAACCATTATAGCCTTAAACTAAAACAGGTTCTAACAACATGGATTTTCAATTTCTGAATATCTCTGTGGCCAGCTTGGTAGATATGGGCATTCTGAGACAATGTTGCAATTGCCTTATATACTCAGACAAACTATTAATCTTTAAAGAAACTAGCACAGTATGTGAGAGATGTGCATACTTAATTTCCTTGGAAGCAAAAACCTTGGTTACAAACAATATTATCAAAAACACACACTATATCCCTCACTCATACCACTCACCACACACATAGACCTTCTTATACTGAGGCACTTAAAAGAAATCACTCCAAACCTCAAAGACCTCCTAAGGCGTCAAATTGCAAAACCTACCCTCAGCAATCATTAATGCACACACCAAAAGCAACATCTAACACTACACATACTGCAAGACCTACCCTCAGCAATCACTAAAGCACACACCAAAAGCAACACCTAACACTACACATAAGCCTATATCCATTGATTCCCCCAAGAGTAAAGCAACAGTCATCCCTCTTCATAAGGGTGCACCATCAAATGACTCCAGGAATTATGAACCCAGCAGTCAGACAAGTCTGATATGCAGACCCAGAGAATGAATTATGGAAATGTCTAACAAGGACATTGGCAACCTACAGACACTGCACCCATCCCAGTTTGCCTTTATTAAAGGAAGGTCTTGCCTACTTAATCTAGTAAACTTCTTTGAGAGTGTCAACATGGCTAAGGATGAGGGGAAAATTCTGCATACTACCTACCTTGACCTGGCCAAGGCATTGGATACAATTCCCCACATAGATATTGTTGACAAACTCTCAGAACTAGGTATAAATCCCTACATAACTCACCAAATTGCCAGCTGGCTCACAGATAGGATGCAAGAAGTCAAAATCAGTGAGACCACCTCGACCAAGAGAACAGTCACCAGTGGACTCCAGGACTCTGTGTTGGGCCTGCTACTGTTTGGTAAGCTCTTCTTGGATGTCAAGGCTAATGTCAAAGGCCTCTGGCTCACAAAGTTCACAGATGACTGTAAAGTGGGAACTATCATAGATTCTCCCATAACACCAACATTCTATAAGAGGATCTAAAATAAACAAATGACTTGTACATGAGCCATGGATTAAAACTCAATGCAAAAAAATGCATTATAGTGACCTTTGGGAAACCATCCACCTAAGCTAATTACTTCATCAATAAAACACCCCTAAGAGTTGACCAGATAGTTAGGGGTCTGCAAACATTTGTAGATAGTAATCTGGCATTCAACCACATGTAGCCAAGACAGTAAAAAAATCATTCTGCCACCCAACTCATAAGGAAGGGTATGGCATCCAGGTCCAAGGAAGTAATAGTACCTCTCTACTCAACCCTTATCAGACCCGTCCTTTGGCATGTACCTAGGCAGGCACTCGCAACAGCTGGAACAACCTCAAAGGTTCTTCACCAGGAGAATCCAGGTATGAATACCCTGTCCTACACAGATTGCCTTAAAATCCTATCTCTGTACTTAGTCTCCTACAGGTTACTGCAAGGTGATATATGCCTAGCATATAAGGTATCCTCAGATCCAACTCTGGTGGATCTCTTGCACATCTGCAAGATAAACAACACCAGAAACACTAAAGCCAAGGACCTGAACTTTGTCCACAACATAAACAGAACCTGCTGGAGGGACTGATATGTGTTTCAAAGCATCTCCATGCTATAGAATAAGCTCCCCATCAATATTAAACAGAGTTCATCCCTGACCCTGTTCAAAAGAAACCTTGATCACTGGATAGAAAATTGTAAATTCACCCCTCAGCCTGGTCCTCATGTCTCTGATGGACAGAGGTTGACAGTAAGTAATCACCAACTAACATATCCCCAGCACATAACCCTGAGTTACCCCTTTACTAACATACCCCACCATATAGGCATCCAAGGACCTCTGGAACAAAACTGGGTTAGAGTGCAAGACTAGGGTTGAAAAGACCTTGGTGGGTGTTAGCCTGGTATGAACCTATAGACCTATAAATATGCAATTGAAAAAAGAGTACAATTAAAACACAGTGTAATTAAAATACATCTCAATATACAAAACAGTAGAAGGCAGTGAAGCAATGCAAATTGCAAGGAAGCAGTACAAGAAAAACAAGCTAACCTTTCCCTTCAGTAATGCCTTGAAATGTTTTATTTTACCCCTTACATACAAGGTTTAGTTTTTAGCTCCTTGCTCTATTCACAGGTAATTAATTGATCTGTTCAAAGTACTGTGTAACTCACAAGAGGCACAACTTTGGTCTCTTTCCTAGTTTAAATGTGCAACTGAAAGCAAAATATAATTAAAACACTCCCCGGGATTCATGAAGCTTGTGCCAGGCACAGGCATAGCGTAGGTGGTCTAACACCAAATATGGCCGCCGAGCGATTCAGGTACGATCCAATTCCACATGCACTACCAGCGTACGCCAGATCTGCGCAGCTCTCAGCACATGTATGCTAATCACCCCATGTGCAGTAGTGCAGCATGCAAATGAAGGTACATAGCGATTCATGAAGTGGTGCAGGCATAGCGTAAGCATACAGAAATGTAAACCAAGAAAACGTTTTTCATTTTTCTAAACAGAACATCGGAGTCATGAAAGCAGACCAAACTTACATATTACAAAGTTAACATATGCCAATGGCTAAATATACAGCCAATGGCATAAAAAAACACACACAACACATAAAAAATAACATTTAATGTCATGGCCACACTAACGCAAAGTACAACCGCAGGGCATGTGTGCGCAAACGGGAACACAAGGAAAATATATATAGACGTCATAAAATTGCAATGTAACACAAATCATGATTTCACCATAATAGTCAGTGGTATGCATGCTACACCACAACCAAGGTGCAAGGGTTGCTAAGGGTCTGTGACAGTGTTCGGCGGGGAAACTATGAATTAGTAGTCAATGCCATGCAAATGAGGCAAGTAATACTGAATCGCAAACGTCCCGCCAGCATAAGGATGTACCACACAGTGCAGTGGTACAACACCGAGGAGTGGCCTGGAGATATACATGACATCAGCAGAGGGGTGTGCCACCGTAGCTGTAAGCACATTGGAGCATTGCTAATCCAGGTTGCCCATTGCTAAGCAAAGCCGCAGGATAGGGGTATGGATGTAGCCATAGCTTTGCTTAGCTGAGAGCACACAAGGTGACTGAAAGCACATGTGTACATGGATGACAATGTGCTCGAAACCCGGTAAACCGGTGAGTGTGGCGCGCACCACAGCTGAAACAGAAAGGTTACGGGAAGACAATAAAGAAATGCCGCAGTAGGGTAATTGGAGTACAACTGAGTAATTAACACCTATTAACTCACAATGGACCATTGACGGTAGCTAACAAGGCTGCTAGTAGCAACATGCAGAACAGGAAAGGGGAGGTGCCAGATTGCAAAGAAAAGAGAACTGTCACAGCAGAGCAAAGCAAACCTGCAGTAGATCGGCTATATAACACATTTCATAACACAATCCTGGGTTGGGAAAGTACAAAACAAGAAAGCAGGCTGCTGGATGCATGCCTGACAATGGGAGGGGAATCGGTTTGAAAAGTGAAGGCAAGGGCAAGAGGTGATCCACGGCAGCTAAATGTAATTCAACACCAAAGGCACCACAATAGCAGTACCTGCGGTAAAACACATAAGTAAGCTACCCTGCAGCTTGGATTGTACATACACACCCTATAACATCATCAGCTTCCAAAGCGCAATAGTATAACGTGTGAAGGCACCTCACACACACTCATGTATTCCCAAACACTGCACCATCGGTGTAAACAGACGGGGAACTTTTACAATGTACATGTTGGGAGCTGCCATAGCCGTGATTCATCAGCATGTGTTGGAGACTGAAGATGGTGTGGAGGATGATGCTGACAACCACCTCAGGCACCGGAGGAGGAGAAGAGTGTTCAGACCAAGGGTAACCTACCAGGGGCTACATGATCTGGAGATGGTAGAGCATTACAGGGTGGACAGGGACATCATACAGCAAATCGTTGAGCTGTGCCAACCACACCTCAGAGCCAGAAACAACAGAGGGGAAAGTATCCCAGTGGAAAAGAAGGTATGTGTAAGCTTGAGAATACTAGCCACAGGTACCTTTCAAAGGACATCTGGAGATATCATGGGGATCTCACAGGCATCAGCATCCAGGGTACTTCACCAGTTCCTGGATGCCATGTTACCACATGCCAATGAGCATATATACTTTCCCCGAACTCAGGAGGAGTTGGCCAGAAAAATGCGCCTCTTCCACCATGTGGCAGACTACCCGGAGGTACTGGGTGCAATAGACAGCACGCACATACATATCAAGTCAAGAGGGAACGTATAGCACATACACTGACAATGTAGGTCCCTATGGACTGACACACTTCTCCACCTGCACACACAGTAAAATGGATGGCACACACACACGACCACCTGTAAATTGTCATGTATAGGTGGTCTACTGTGTGCATCCTACATAGGCAGCCCTCAACTATTGCACACACAACAGTTATTGGTACAAGGTAAGTCAACACCTCAACAGTAAATTAAGCTAACATCATGTGTTGATAATGTATGCATAGGTTCCTAGGTACATCAGTGGCTACATGCCTAATTGTCAGAGGCCATTCATAAGCCTAGCCAAAATGTGTCTGCTGTCACCACCCCATTGATTAAGTAACTATCCCTCTGTGGAGCAGAGCCAATTGCGGGATCCCTGGGGTGTAACCACTGTTTCTCACCCACTCTGCAAGGATTCCCTGGTGTGTTAATGAGGGGCTCCATATAATGCAATCAGGGATGTAGTTCCAAAGCATGGGGAGTACCCATGACAAGTATCTGTCACCCCAGCATTCTCCAGTTATGGTTGTGGCAAGGTGTAGCACATTACAGTGTGTGGCTCACTGTGACATGGATTCCCATAGCTGGAGCACATCCATTAAGCATCACTTGGACATACCATTAATAGGTATCATCCATATGTAAACTAAGTGAGTTACACATTTGTTTGCAGTATGGAGGAACAGCTGTAGTACAGTCTACATACTAAACACCATAACACTTGTACATATCCTAGCTGCCCCAGTGGTAAAGCCACTGACTGTCTCGTGCATGTTCCCGTTTCCACGACCTGCAAGGGCTGTTACGTAATTCTAATGTCCCGAATAATGGATGTTGGATGCAGGTCATTAGAGCACGTTTAAGCACATGTTAGCGGGTTTTTGCTCCAGTAAGTGACGGTAAACGTCGTTTAAACATGGCTACACAGATATGCGCAACACAGGTTTAACCTTTGCTGAATAATCGCGCAGATCACGGGCAAAGCTGCCCAGAACCACTGAAATGTGCGTCATTTACCCTTGCACTAATAGTGCCTGCTCTGAGAGGAAAAACTACCACTGCCAGGAGTAGAACACGCAACCATATACACAATCACCTACCACTAAGCTATCTGAGATGTACCAACGGCAGGTGTGTATTGTGACAGGTTAAAACACAAAAGGGCGGTGTTCGGGAAATAGTATACACCGACATGTACCCAACGAAAGGTGTGTTCTCTTTCTCTCTCTCTCTCTCTATATATATATATATATATATATATATATATATATATAAAATATAGAGAGAGAAAGGGTGATAGAGCGATATATATGTCGATATATATGGATATACATTATATGCAAATATATAGATAGGTTAACAACATCTACACAACCATGGAGGTACATATAAATAGGATACTACCAAATACGGAATGCTTTACATACCGACACCCGTAATCACGAGGCTTAAAGACCGAACGACCACAGTACCAGAACACTAGAACCGCGAGTACTATTATCATGATGTTAAGAGACATTTAGTCAGTGCTTCTGGTGCTGCGGTCCAGGTAGGTACTGTGTTTAAATGTGTTTCTGATTGCTGTAGTGTGTGTAAGTGTGTGTTCTAAGTGTGTTTCCGGGGGACTGTAATGTGTGTGTGTGGGTTTGCTTCGTGTGTCTATTTGTGCTATCTCAGAGGTAGATTATTACAGTAGGTGTGGTGTGGAGGGTGCAGCCACCCACATCAGGTGTGTATGGGGGCATGGCCGCCTGGCCATACGTAGTGTAGGATGGTTTGTTTGGATGTGATGGGTAGCAGTGTGTCTGTGCGTGCATGTGTGTGTTCTGTGTTTGTGTTAGTTCCGGGAGTTTGACTGTCACAAGTTTGAGTGTTCGGTATTGTTGGGTTTGGGAGTCTGGGAACGGTAATGTGGTTGTTGGAAGTGTGTGCATTTCTGAATCCATGGGTATGCCGTATACAGCAGTTGAAGTCTTCAAATATGTGCATAACATGGACAATAGCAATCACACATTCCGCCATGACCGAACGTTATGAACAAAGGATATGGAGAGTATATATGTCTATACACTATTACAAATATGTGCTGTGGACATGAGCCAAAGATAGGGTTACCACCTGTCCCACCTTGCGAGGGGCAGTCCCTCTATGTGCGGTAGTGTCCTGACCACAATGAGTACAAATACTAATGTCCTACAATCTCGAGACGTTTGGCATGTTCCATATTTAATGTAACTGTTGCATAAAATAGTCATCTGTATCTAAATACCTACATGTAACAAGAAACGGGATAAGCAAGTAAACTGCTACAAGAATATAAGCTTTTATATAGGCATATATGTCAATTTCTATACTTTGTACTGACCGTGGGTATGTGTCGGCCTCTAAAATCCGATGTGTGTCCTGCAAGTGTCCCACTATGGCCATTTGAAAAGGTGGCAACCCAAGCCAAAGAGGTTCAGTCACCAACACAACTCCAATGAGTGCAAATATCTGTGACAGAAATACATGAGACAGCTTTCATGTAGCAACATTTCATTACATACTGATGTATTTCCGAAGGGATTGATGGACCACCATCACCTGCATGCTATACAGGAACCAATTAACAATGGCTTAATGAATAAGCCTGCAATAACCATAGCATTAGTCTACTAAAGGATAGGTCTTCAATTAGGGAAGGAGCCCTCACACACATATGGAATATGCATAAATGCAGTTCCTACACACCTGCATCTGCTATGTACACCCACCTACATCTCCCCCCACACCAGAAACAATTGCAATACAGATTGTAATAACATCACAAACATCCACTCACTCTATGACATCTGCAGAATCCTTAACATACCATGTGAGAGACACACTATAATGGCCCTATGTGAAATCTTTGCTGTTGTACAATGGAACAGACGCCGATGTTACAGGGTTTGTTTGCAATAATCCCATATCAGCCGGCTGATATAACAGCTACACTCACATGCAAAACTACATCCTCTAGCCATTACACACAATCCACAGGGGCCATGAAGTTAATATATCTCTCTGTGTCTCCATATAGCTGTTGCAATTCATCACAAACAACACATCCAGGCCATCTTCCTTGAAGGTAGGGCAAAGGGACAACACCCAAGTGGAGTATTCAGTTATACCCCACTGTTGCCATGTAATTGGCTAATGGAGTAGTTGCACAGCTGACGTGCATGTAATCATCTACTCTGGAACACCAATTGGTGACAGGATACCACATGTTACTGGTATCTAAGTATAAAAGGATGGCTTGTCATACATTCAAACAGTATGTACATACGAGAAAAACGTTACAACAGAAAACAAATAGGACTTATATTATTGTCAACTCGGGATACTAATAAGGTATGGAGAACACTCAGTATGTTAGTGTATGTAGTACCTGTTCTGTATTAATTAAAGTGTACGCAATGCATATAGTGGGAAAAGGTATTATGTAGTGATGTATTGTTGAGCATAGTAACGCTCGTAGAAATGTGTGTACTGCTGTGGGCCACAAGGTAAACACCTCATACACTACAAGGGATGCTATATAAGGAGTTTAAACACAACAATTCCACTCCAGCCACTGTCAGTGGCAGGGTTTGTCCAACAAGTACGTGCCATAACAGGGGATGGTATATGTTGATATACTGTAACAGTAGGCATATGTATGGGCATATAAATGAGAATAACATGTTTAAGGTGGCCCTGCTGTGCAATTATGATTTGCATTGTGGGATATTGTGGCAAAAATGTGAAATGTACAGTATTGTAGGTAGATATGTCTAACATTTTACATAGCATTACTGTTATGTTATGCAAACATCAAGTATGTCTATTGGCATGTACAATACACAATAACAGGATACATATGACGTAGTCACCAGACAGTGTATCAGCATGATAGCTAATTGAAATGGAAGAGCTAGTCAATTATCCATGCACAAAGGACATGTAATAGCTTCATAGGTTCATAGTTAGGTACTATGCTGTTTGGCCAAGGCCATTAGTAAGCCTAACTACAGTGTTTTCACTTGCGGCACCTCCATAGGTTAGTGTCCTGTGCCTGTGAACAGCAGAGCCATTCATTTCCTGTGCCTCTGTACAGCAGAGCCACTGCAGTGATCCCTGGTGTACATGTCTGTCTCCCATCCACCAATCGAGGTATCCCTTGAAAAGTGCTAGTGAGGGTCCCTGCCTGATATACATAGGAATAATGTTCCAAAGCATGGTGAGTGTCCGGGTCAGGAATGTATCCCTCCAGCACGTCCTAGTCATTGTTGCATTTAGGTACATATCCCAGAGCATGTGGGTCTCAGTGGCCTTTGCTTATGTGGAGCATATCCATCAATATTGTTTTGGACATGGGCTTTGTATGTTCAGCAGAGATCACCTCTGAGTATGCGTTATGCATATTAGTACAGTTGGGGTTTCTGTATTTGTGCTGCATACGTCATCCTTCAGAGGTCTGTATTCCTCTTGGTGTGGTAATGTTGTGGTATTTAAAGCTGTTTCTGTTGTCTCGTAAGGTACATCCCAAATGGGGTGTTGTACCCTTTAATGTGTTTCATAAGTCATGAGTAGAGAGGCACAATGGCTGCCTTTGTTTTGGCTACAAACCTATTAGAGATTAGGGTGGCCACATAGAAGGATATCCACACCACCTTGGTAATATGGTTATCAAAGGAGTGAATGCTAACTACTTGGGTTCTAAGATCCCTTATTATGTCTTATGTATGTAGGGGACTGCCACTTATGTGATAGTCCACGGGTGATTGGTGTAATCCAAAGGGGATGTCTATGCACCTTGTGGCATGCAGCTTGAGGCCATGTTATTGACACCAGGTATCCTTCCCAGTGACACCCTTATGGAGGGTGTCTGTATCAGCTGGAGAATCAATCATGGCCCCTAGTTTGCAGCCGTCTGTAAACCTATTCAGGGTAGGTCCTCCTGTGCTAGCCTGTACCTCAGAAGCATATACCAAACATGAGAGGCCCTATGACCGAGGACTGGGGGATGCCAACTGTAACTGATTTAAAGTAGGAACTAGGGTATGCTACCCTCATTGTGTGGGTTCTGTCCATGAGACACTTTGCATAACATCTCGTGATGTAGGGGTTGATGTGCAGGTGGATGTGTATGTTGACAATACCAGAATGGGGAATGATGTTGAAAGCCTTTGAGAGATCAAGGTAGGCTGTGTGGACCTCCTTACCCTCATCTACTGCCTTGGTAACTCCACAAGGTTTAGGAGGCATGGTCTGGCCCTAACAAATCCAAACTGAGTGGGATCAAAGGTTTGGAGGCCACCAATGTCTCTGTGAATATGATCCATGATGATGTTATCCATAGCCTTGCAGAACAGTCTAGTCAGGCGTATAGGGCAATAGTTGCTCTGGTCCATTGTGGCGCCACCTTTGTGGAGTGTTAACTGTTCCTGTGCACCATTCAGGGGCCACAATGCCTGATGCAAGGCTATTAGTGAATATGGTGCCCAAGTGGGGAGCCATTTCATTCTGAAGTTTGTGGAAATCGCAGCCTGGGATGCTGTGTTCCTGGCTTTAGACAGTGCAGCTTTGAACTGCGTAGTTATGATCGCAGGGTCTCTGCATTGTTCCTGTATAGATATGGGCCCTTTAGGATGTGAGAGGGGTGTAAAATTAGCACTGAACCTATCTGCCAGGATGTTGCCAATATCAGTCGGTTCTGTAATATTCATGCCTAACTGCTGTATGTCAGAGCAGATGTGGGTATCGCCATTGAGAGTAGTGACATACCTCTAGAACACTTTGTGGTAGTCCTTGGAATTAGTTGCGGTAATGTTAATGTAGCTAGCTTTGGAGGATGTGATAAGGGATCTCAGATTCCTACTGAGGCTGACCAGGGAGCTCCTCCACTCATGGGATTGTACTCTACTTTGCAACATTCTCCTCTTTCTGTTGTACATTATGTCCATGGCAGTGGACCACCAGAGTGGCGTCCGTTTTCTGGTGGGTACCATCATGGCTCTGTTTGGGATAGCATGATCCATGCAGTTGTGTAAGTGCTAATTAAGTGCAGTTGTGCATGATTCAGCAGTTGTAACTGTATTGTCCATCTGCACGGGTGTCATGATGATACTACTGCTGTCATAAGAAGCCTGAAGTTGGCTTTGTAGAAATATTGTACTGTGTTTTCCGTAAAGGGTGAGGTGCCGGGATGTGGATAACAAGGGTGATTAGCGTACGCTCGGATCTGACCAACGAGGAGATAACCCCAGGTGTGGAACACCACTCACACATGTTGGTAATGACCAGGTCTAGGATATTGTTGGCCCTGATGGTGGTGTGGATAGGTTGATCCAGGTGATTGGAGGTTATGAATCCCAGAAAGCGTTGGCCTAATGTGTCGGTACATGAGTAGGTATCCAGTTAATGGTGGGGTAGTGTCAGTCGCACATCAATAGTGTCTGTTTGAACCCTACTTTCCAGTACACCAAGAAGTGAGGACCGTTAACCGTGGGGCATGGTGTGGAATCTGTAGCAAGCTACAATTTGTATAGCAGTTATGGCCAGAGTTAGTTGCACTTGGATTACCTCTGATGCATTGTGCTAAACAACCAGCCTGGAGCTGTGGATATCCTTGGAAAATATGGACACATCTCCGCCATGGGTGTTCTGGTCCTGGTTACATGACTGAAAGGTGTGGTATGAGTAATAGCCTGGTAGTGCAGGGGTGCTCTCAGGAGCTTAGAAGCAGGTCACAGTCGATGCACAGATATCGAAGTGGTCCATTACAAGGAGTGCCTCGGTGAGTGAGTTTGAGGTGAAGATGTCATGAAGATTGAGTAGCATTACCCTCAGGTTTTGCTTGCCTGTTCCTGTTATGGTGGTGAATATTTTATTTGAACTGTGCCTAAAACAGGCACTATAGGAGCAGCAAGAGCCTTAGCCATTATCCGTAATCCCAGGGCCGACAGGTGCAGGCCATCTGTGCCAAAGCATCGTGTTCTGTCGACCATGTCATTCAAAGCAGACAGATACTGGATACCCTTGGAATGACACCAGAAGCATAGCCAATTGTTGAAGTAAATAATTCTGTCCTTGTACTGCGTTATCAGTCTGGACAATGGCCAAATGCTACTCAGGGCTAGGGCAATACCTGCCTGGGCTACAAGATCAGAGAGCTATTCCATGTCTCTTTACATGTAGTCCAGGAAGGTACATCTCAGGGCATTCACACTAACATGGAGAATGACACAGTCATATTGTACCTGTTGAGGAGTGACCTGAGTGCATAGGTTACGCTGCGGATCCTGTTACCCAACAGGCAGCTGACAGTGACTATCACCTTGTGTAGCCTGCTGAGTGGGACATCAGTGTGACCGCCTATAGAGTCACCTATGACTAGTGTGTTGGGTACGTTATATTGCCCTATTGGCTGTGGTTGATGGGCACACTGAGTCTGTGGGCTATAAATAATTGGTGTTGTGTTGGGTGATGGGGGCTGCCTGTGTTTCTGCTTTGGAGTTCTCTGTTGCCTAGACAGAGTAGTATTGAGAGGCTTTGCAAATGTTGTAGTCTTACTATGTGTGGCCTGTGGTGGTGGAGAACTAGTGAGACTATGTGATGAGTGTGGTGTGGTGCAAACATTTAACATCCCCACATGATTGTCAGGTTCAGTCTGGGTTGGAGAGAGCTTTACCTCCAGCATGGCTAGATATGTGCATCTCCCACAGGTTGTAGTGTTGTATGTTAGGAGGGGAGTATTGACTGTGTACACGAGACAATTTCTATATTGCCTCATGATGCCCATATTCATCATATAGACAGGCAATAACACTGGGAATTGACATTTGGACATGCCTGAATATTTAAATATTTCCCACTAGATATGTGAGGAAAGTGTGTACAAGAGCTGTTTTACTCTAAGCAAGTGGGAAATGTAAGTACAAACAGTGTTTACCTGTAGGTAATGAGGAGGACTGAGTGCTATAGTAATTAATAGCTCATGAAGTGCTTACATGTTCTGAACAAGTGCTGAGCATGAATAAGCAATACAGATAGGGTGTTGGATAACATAAACACACTGCCCCCCACAACAGGTACACAATCACATATCCATGGACACTACAGAGCCGCTGTAACCATAACTATGATGGTACAAGGTGCACTCAGGCTACATGGGACCTGTCCACATCCCTGGTTGTATCATACACATATGGCAAAACAGTTGGCTCTACACATACACATCATGTAAAACATAGCTTCATGTCAGTCTGTGAAAACACTGAATGGTGCACACCAACAGTTATCACAACCCGCAAAGTGGAGACACCACTCATAATGGGAGGCACTGCACTACTACCCTGCTGAGTCTGGTCTGAAAGTCCATGAACCTTAATCAACATATATGTTGTTAGCAGTACAGATGTAGACGACAGTACGGATGATTTCACACTGCATATCATACCTGTGACAGGTCATAGTACATCATCACCCATACTGTGTTCCACCTACACTCAGTATACTAGATGTACCTTTGTATGTCACAGGAGTGTTCTGCCAGTGGACTGTTGACAGAACCAAGACTACAAAAGGTGTCTGAGTAATATGTGCATATCACACCAGTGGCAGCTACAGTAAAACAGGGTTAATTCATTGTAATCCCCCTCATTGTAGCCCATACCACACAGACAAATGGGAGGCATCTGCCTATGTAAGTATGTGAATGGCTATGACCTAGGAGCAATAGCTGACTCAGTGTTGTGGACAACATAGAGAATGGGCTTTGTGGGTGAGGTGTGTGACATATGTGCACAATCTGACAGCTGCATATTGCATTGTCACTGCTAGGTTAATAACCCTGTACCCATGAACTACCACCTAGGCAGCGGTCAACATAATGGACATTGTGTGTAAGGGATGGTGCTGTGCAGTTTACCTCCCTGAGCTAGTGACATCACCAAGCCTATTAGGTAGTCATAAGAGGCAACCCTAGTCATGACAGGGTGCCATCCATGAACATGGAGATAATTGTACAGCCATACTCATCACTCAAGTGACCAATATCAGATCACATATCACCTTTAAGGGGTATTGCCCATGTTTGGATGGGCGATACCAGCCTTCACAATCCTCATCTCCACTATGTAGCATGATGCCTACCCTACATAAAGACATGTCCAACACTGTGATGTTGGACATGCTACATGTACATATCCTGATCTGAAATATATACGTCATGGACATCCACCTTCCTAGTACAAGGATCGCCACATGCTGGACAGATCCTTGTGCCATACACGTTACATACTCCTGCCATACTATGCAACCCTGTCCAGCAAAGCTGCACATTTCACCTCTGTCAGACATGGTGTGATGACCGCATGGTAGATGTATCATTAACCATCTGGATCAGTTATGTGGCAGTGCTTCACCTGGCGCCAGAGACATGGCTGTCGGCCACAGCTAGGTAACCTTACATCCCATGCTCATACATGGCCCAGGGCATACAGAGTACTACATGACCTTGGCCGTACATGCTATAGTTGATAACCATCCCTGCAAATACCATCCAGCTAGCCAGTGTCCCATGTGTATCACATGTGCAACACAGGTGATACATGGCAGGATGTTGAACTGCTGTACAGTGCCATGTAGATGTATATGGCAAAACACATGCATGTAAAGGCTTCCATGTGCATGTCTGCATTGTCACAGGTCATGTCTGTTAAGGCAGTGTATGTGTTGATATGTGACATATACACAGCATAAAGGTCGACAGCATTAATGTGGACACATCCAGGCATGTGCTGATAGATAAGAAGACCAGTACAGGCAAACAGACATGCCCACATCAAGACAGCATCCACATGGAGTATGAGCAATGTAATCAGGTGACACACATATATGGTGATAATATCCAATCCCCATTGGGTGTCACATGTGTGTGACACAAACATGTCAGTGGTGTCAGTGTCATGAAGATTTGCAAAGACAACTGTTTATATGTAATAAATGTGATACACATGTATGTGCAGCTGTATCTCTGTGCATCTCTGAGATACTGTGACCTGTCTCCATCATTATGTCTTCTAGATATGCCGCGAGCAAGGCTCCCAGCCTATACCTGCTTGGAGGATGAAGCCCTTACACCTTACCTCCAAGACAACTATGATGTCCTGTTTAGCCATGTGCCACAGGATGCACACCAGCAGGATGACCTGTGGCAGGAACTTCGCAGGAGGGTTAATGATGTGGGTGGCCATAACCGCACATACCAGCAGGTGCGCAGGCACTGCACGGACCTGATCAGACATGCAAAACAGCGTGCAAATGCAATCACCAGGGAACAAGGTGCAACAGATGGTGAACCACCAACCCAGCCCCCACTCACATGTACCAAGGAGCTACTGGCCAATCTGGGGACACCATCAGAACAGCATCCACAAACCTTAGCTGACATCGTGGAGGTGGGTGTCTCTCAACTACCGAGCCTGGAGTTGCCTGGTAAGTCACTACTGCACATATAACTATTATATCCTATATAGTTGCAAGTTTCACTGTACAATATGTAATGTAACATCATATGCAAGGCATGTATACACACATGCTGGATATTATAGTATGCTACTCTGTGTATGCACACATGTGCATACTCCATAGTATATCCTATTGTACTGGTGAATGTGTTAACATGCACATTGCACCCTGTAGCTGTCATACAGGCATGGATAATGATCATACTGCTGTGTCACCCCTATATAGGTACCTCTGGCATTCCGCAGAGACACCAGGCCGTTGCAGGTGAGACAGTTATAAGTATCAGGCATGTTAATGCACAGATCTATTCACCGTGTGGCCAGTTAACACATGTACACATAATGTATGGTCCGGTCACAATA